>NC_056725.1:181636175-181743675 GCF_019279795.1 Protopterus annectens | reverse complement strand
GGCCTGAATTGTGAAAGCTATGCAGACAGACTTATAGCCTTGTCCTTCAGAGCATCATGTAGACTACTGAAAGGTAACCTCTGTCTTACATATAGAGCTTCAACAGACCCTGTTCTTTCAAACCTACTGCACATTCACAAGTCCAGTTGTATTATAAATACCAGCTCAAGGGATGTCAAGCTCTTTTGCAGACTAAACAGAACTTGTTGGAAGGATATTTTTGCATCATAGAGAATGCTTGTTCTGTGGAACCATTTTCCATTCCACATGAAGCAAAGTATTTCGCTTACTGTCTTATAAGTTCATAGGTTCATAGGTTGGTACTAGGCTATCGGCCCGAGGGCTTATGCAAGCCTAGCCATAACAATTCCCAATTCCCTGGATATTTCTTCCCACAATATTTACTTCTCTGGGCCCCTGTCTAGCAGGGTGACTGGCATGATCCCCAGAGTGAATTTCTTATCTCCCATACAATCATCAAGGTTCCTTTTGAAGAGGGCCAATGAGGCGCTCTGCTTGACATGTATGGGCAGTCTATTCCAGAGTATGGGGAGTCTCTAGGTCAGGAACCTATCCCTCCAGCATGTTTTGTTCATTGTGATGACAAGGTTTAGATCCCTGGAGCATGTGGCTCTGAGGGATTGGGATTTCTTTAAGTTTGTACATGTCCAACAGCTCAGGGTTTGACATGGCCTTGTATGTTAAGCAGGGATCGCCTCTTAGTAGACGATATGCCACAGAGTATAGCTGGGGTTTTTTTAGATGATCAGCATATGGCATCTTCTTTAGGCCTGTGATTCTTTTAGTGAGGTATTTCTGTGGCCTTTCCAGCTGTTGCAGATGTCTTGTGAGGTACATACCAAGCAGGGCATTATACTCTATAATGGGTCTAATAAGGGATGAGTACAGTGGGACAATGACCTCCTTTTTGCTGGATGAAAAGCCCTTAGTGATTAGGTGTGCCACATAGAAGGATTTCCTGACTGTTGTGGTGATGTGGTTATTGAAAGTGAGACCACTGTCCACCTGTGTCCCTAAGTCTCTCATCACACTTTTGATGTTTAGCATCCTGCCACCTATGTGGTAATTCATGGGTACATGTTTTTTTACAAAGGGGATAACTATACATTTCTTGGCATTAAGCTTGAGCCCATGGCTCTGGCACCAGGCATCTGTTTCTGTAAGGCCTTTTTGTAGAATAGCCACATCGTTTGGGGATTCAATAATGGCTCCCAGTTTGCAGTCATCTGCAAACTTTGTTAGCCAGAGTCCCTTAGTTTTGCCTGTGCTTCAGAGAATTAACCTGAATCCCAGGGGTGACAGGTGCAGACCATCTCTGGCAAAGCTTCATGGTTTGTCGATCATGTCTTCCCAGGCAGACAGTCTTCCAATCTACCCCTTGTTTAACACTCCTGTCCCTCACAAATTAATGGAAGTATGTAAATGTCACAACATATCCTTATATGGCGCTTCTCTGGGTTATTTGTGTGCAAAGTATAAGGGCTAAATCTACCATGGGAATGTAAGGCTAGGCTTCCTAAATTCTTCACAGATCTATAGCCTAGTGAGCATAAACTGCAATCATGCTGCTTCAAAAATTGTTACTAGCTTGCCTAATATTTGCAGAAATCTAGCAAAATGAACTACCCAAGCTTTACATCCATTTTAAGAGCTGAAAAATTCTTGCCAAATGCCAGTTTGACAGTACTTTTTGACATATATTAAAATGCTGCAGTTTAACAGCTCTTTTGGCAGCTGTGAAGACTTGTCAAACTGTGGCAGTTCAAAGTTAAAAAAAAATCAGTTGCAGCATTGTACAGCAACTTTTTATACCTTACTTCTTTTTAGCTTATAAAGTACTGTGCGAAATGACATGGCTTCACAAGCCTCCTAACCCCATGTCACACTTCCACTAAATAAAGTACAGTTTGGGTACAACTAATATTTACTACAGAATAGTATTATATTGTCAGCATGTTCTATCTTATAAAATACAAAGCAGGATGTCATAGCCCCAAATGACACAGAAAAGTATTATAATGCTAAATGCTGCCTTTCCGAATGATTTTAATTGTATTTATTTATTTTATATTTGTTTACTGGGAAAGTCCGACAGGACAAAAAGTCCTTTTTCAGCGGAGGCCAGGGGAGAAAAGCTCCACATTTATAAATAACGGTATGATCCGTATACAATGTAGAGGTACAAATGTTGATTTAATCTCAGATACAAGCACAAAATGAAAAATACATGTTATACATTTCACTAATACAAACATATAGTCTAGGTAGGAATAAAAAGAATAAAAGTACTGTGATTGAAGGTAAAAAAAAAACAAAACAAGAAAGCTAAGTATACATATGCTTAGTAGGGTATACTATTCAAATACAAAATAACTAGTTGTGTTCTTTTATCTGCCTTAAGATATCTATTTCCTAACCAGGGTTTGTGCAAGATCAGGTCCAGGATTCAAATAACTGTGATTTGAGAAGTGTTTTTAAAGTTGGAAGTGTTAGTAGCTGTTCTGATATTTAATGGCAGGGAATTCCAAGCTTTGGCTATACAGTTGGAGTAAAGGGAAACTCCAGCTGCATTATGTTTGGATATATTTAGGAAGGATTTGTTACTGGAACACAATACCCTGTTATTGGAATAGTGTATCCGTAGATTTTGAAGTGCAGGTGTTTCTTTTCTGGCTGATTTAGTATTTGATGGGTGAAGGTGAGTTGATTACAAGCAAGTAGATTTAGTAGTTTGAACTAAGATAGTTGTTTTAAAGCCAGACAATAATGGGATCTGAAATCTGATTCTGTAGCAGACTTTGCAATTTTATTACAGCAAGTTTTGAGTTTTGCTATGTCAGTTTTCTTAATATTTGTGAGGTGTATAGTAGCTTAGAGATAAGATGGTTTCTTGATATAGTGGCCTTTGAGGATCTGTTTAGAAAGTGCTGATTTCTGTACAGGGTTCCTAGTTTTTTGTGAACTTTTTTGTATCGTCTGTGATACGTGTATGTTGAATTTCATAGTATGGTTAATGACATCTCCAAGTAATTTTGTTTGGAAACTGGATAAATAATTGTATGGTTTGATGATGATCTATTAAATAGCGGGTGAGGGTCTGCAGCTCTAGTTGGCTAGAAGAGCATGAAGTTTGTTTGGTTAGGGTTAAATATTAAGTTGTGCATTGTTTATCCAAGATTCCACTGTATTGAATGACTGCTGGGTGATTCTTTTGAGTTTTTGTAGTGTTGGGTTGGCACAAATCATGGTGGAACTACAGAGGCTAGTGGGGTGGCAGTATGAAGATTGTTAGTACAGATAATAAAAAGGAAAGGACCCAGAATAGATCCCCTTGGTACTCCCAAGGTTGCAGGCAGTAGTGAAGAGAGATTTTGTTGCCATTTTACAGGTTGTTGGTAACCAGTTAGATATTGCTGGAACCAAGTAATTTCAGAACAGCTAAGTTTACGTTCCGAGAGTGTAGTTAAGAGTTTAGAATGAGAGACAATATCAAAAGCTTTGGACAGATCAAGAAAGATGGAGGAAACTAAACTGCCTTCATTGTGATGGTGGTTAATAATGTTAGTAAGGTTAACAAGGGCAAAGGTGATGCTGTGATTAGTACGGAAACCATGCAGCGTGTTAGATAGAAGATTGTTGGTTATTAGATAGTTTAAGATTTGTGAATGGATGCACCTCTCATGTATTTTAGATAATGGTGATAGTATAGCTATTGTCCGGTAATTTGATAATTCTGTCAAGTTTCCACCTTTATGTAGAGGGATGATATATGATAATTTCTAAATTTTAGGGACTTGTTCTGAAATGGATCGATTTATTAATATGGATACAGGATAGGATATCGCTTCTGCAGCGATTTTTAGATATTCAGCAGGTAGATAGTCGGCAGCAAGTGCAGTACGTTTAAGGCTTTTACGATATTTTAACTATGATGTTTATTGGGACAGGTTGGAAAGAGAAGTAATTGAGATCAAGAGTGGGTACTATGTGAGTCTGGGTAGGGGAAGAGCAATTACTGTTTGTGAGGGCTAGCATGGATTCAGTGAGTATCTGTTAAATTGTGAGGCTATGCTGTCTTTAGTATCAGTGAATGTTGGGGAGGGAATACTAGTTTGTCCTAGCTGTAGCATTTTCTTTATGTCAGCCCAGAATATTTGTGAGTTTCATTGATTTTTTGATTCAATACTGCTATAGTAATTTGTCTAATATGTTTTTTAGATTTATTTCATAGTTCTAGATATGTTTGTTTGTTAGTTGCAGTTTTGTCCTTGAGCCATTTCTCCCAGACTTTATCTCTAGTTTTTAATAGAGATCTTGTTTGTTTGGTTAGCTAGAGGGAATAACTGGATTTTATCCTTATTGTTCTTGGGTGGGGGGGCAGGATGTTTAGGATATCGAGGAAGGTTGAGTTAAAGTATTCAACTGCAGTATCTAAAGGGAGATTTTTGAGTGGTGCCCAGTTGCATTTTTGTAAACTAGTTAGAAGTCTTGGGAGATACATTTTTTTTCTTATCTCAGATTTGGTAGTAGGTAGTGCGTTTTTGTGGATTTATTTGGTGTCAGAGAATGTAAGTATTAATATGATCATTTGGGGCTGTCTGGGTGACAACCAGAGGGATGGGAAAATTTGGCATATTTGTAAGGATCCAGTCCTGGAGTGAATGCTTGTTTGATGTTTTGTCTACTCTAGTAGTAGTTTGGATTGTTTGTGAGGAAACCATATAAGTTAATGTGCTCAGTGGGATTTTGAGAGCTACAGGAGAGCCAGTCTTCATTAAAGTCACCCATTGTAATTGTAATTTAAAGTACTGTTTTATCTGCCTGTTATACTGAAGTGCAATGCAAAACAGCTCCAGAGAACTCCAGTGCAGACATTTCAGAACAGCAATTATTCTGAATAGTACCATTTTGCTAACATATGTACTTCATTTGATAAAATGCACAGCAGAATTTCACAGCTCAGTCAGTTAAGTATTTCAATGCCTAATGCTGTTGAAATTAATTTAAAATACGCAGACAGGTAGAGAAATAGGCAGACACACACACAGACCACAAACAAACACACAAGGTTCTATAAGACACACACACAGTCAATGCACATGGATGCACAAACACAGACACATGCATATGGATGGACAGGTGTGCGGTCACACACACTCATATGGATCTTGATCTAATGCACATACTCACTATTATCTAGTAGTTTCTAAAAGCAGGGTGTGTGAAATGTACTACTAAATTTATGTATTAAAATACAAATAAAAAATAAACACCAAGAAACAAACAGATGCATGTATAAAAAAAATGAATTAAAGTTCTCAAGAAACAAACCACCACAGAGGCACTTTTCTAAATCCTTTAATATCTGAGCTCACAGTTTCGGTCTTTATTTCGCTATAATGTACTCTGCTGGGCATTATTACTTATCGAATCCTGTTGAATTCTTGCATTATGGTACACTTGCAAATGTAAAATAAACTTTATAAAGTCTGTAAAGGAAGAACATATTATAAATAATTAAATTTAAAATTACCCATTTTTTACCTCATCTTGTTCTGTTTTTTCCAGCTATTTGTTTTAACATAGGCAGTATTAGCTGTAATACTGCCCAGATGCTTACATGGTAGAAAACTGTCCAGCTTTTTATGTTTGGCCTTGCAATGCATACAAAAGAGCATAGTGGTGTGATCAAATGTTTTGAGTCTCTGACTCACATGGTCAATACACAGCCTGTTTTTAGGGTCGCCAAGCACATGATGCAGTAAGCACTGCATGTTATCTGAAGAATGCACTTGGGACACAATGTATACCACTATAGTATGAGACCAGTTCAGCTCCATTATGTTGGAAGTGATGTGCCGGTTTTGTGTAATATAATCTGTATTTAAAGACTTAAACAAATATAGTTCATTTTATTAAAAACATACTTCATGAATCTCCCTTTGCTGAACATAAGTGTTCAAAGCAATTCTCATCTGAAACAATGCATTCTGTTGCAAACTGAAAGAAAAAAATAATTATTTGTTCTCTGATATGTGACAGACAGTTATAGAGCTGGTTATTTAAAGGTGCTGGGGAGTGACGTGTATAGAGGGTGGGAAAGTAATACAGCTTTCTCTATAAAGTGATTCATGGGCTTATATTTATCAGCATGTGCCACTATGAATCATTTTTAATGCCACATACACCTTTATAATCCTGCTTTCAAGGTTTCCCATTTGTTGTGTCCTAGAATAACCCGGAGAACTTCCATCACTGCTGTCACAGCTGTTAATCAACCTCTTCTGTGTTACAATATATGCAAAATTACTATGTGGCAGTTCTGCATGGTATTTCAACACCCCCAACCTCCCCTAGATTGTTGAATTCCCTAGTACCTAGGAATGGATTTCCTATCTACATTCTTGAATCCAAATGAAGTAATAAAAAATGTTTCATTTCCATGACAATATAGCACTTCAAAAGATTAGGACCCAAAATGAAACCCATGTAAATGCAGCCATTTTCCCCTCCCACTAAAATAAAATAAGCATTCTCAATGTATAAACTGCTTTTGGTGCAGTTTGAGATCCAAAACTGCATCTGAAGCAGCCTAGACATCAGGACTGGTTGTTTTAGAAGTGTGTAACTTTGTTTTCCTTTTCTTTTGTTTAACACTGTTTTTTTTTTTTTTTTGGTTGCTATAGTTACATTTGTTTTGTTTTGTGGCAGCCAGCTTTATTCCTGCAGGTAGTACTGGATATACAATGCACTGATTGCTCTGCCCAATCAAAGTACACATGTTTAAACACTAAAGAGATTTTTTTTTGTACTATAAGCACTGACTATATGGTAAAAATGAAATAATAAGAAAGTACTTGATAGCTCTGGTATTTTTTTATTTTTTTATTTTAAGGTTAAGTGACACAGATTGCACAATACATAATACATTACAAAGCTATCCAGTAATAGAATCTCAACTAAAATAGTAGGGAACACAGTACAACTAACTAATTATGTACAATAGCATTTATTTTAAGCCAGAAAATTCTCTTTGAATTGAAAGAGAAGGTTATATTTATTTCTTGCTAAGGACAGTTTAGTTAGTAAGTTTTTTAAGAAAGAAAATGGATTTATTTGATTAATCTAACAGGTACACTGTAAAAGCCTTGCTAAGGCATTTTTAACTATGCACTCCACAGTTAAGAGTAAAAGAAAATGACCATTAAAATAGGTGAACCAGTGAGGGTTGTAGACTGAATATGATTTGATGATTAAGACCACCAACATGGTTTAGTAATGCAATGATGGTAGCACAGTAATGTACTTACCTATCTTAGATGAAGAGGTTGTGGGTTCTGTCCCTGCACAATTCACTCAGGTTTGTCAAAGATAAATGACATGTTAATTACCTATCTTAGATAAAACTCTGCTTGTAACAACTGACCATAAGTCATGTCAGACAGATGTGATTTGAGAAAAATGAGTATCAAAGACATTTCATTTTGCATAATCATCATCATCATTATCATTAACCACCTTCTTCCCATTTTCTACATGGGGTTGGGGTATTGCAGCAACTGTCACCATATTTCTTGATTCAATGCTACTCTACTACCTGATTTGTCAGTCATGCCTGACTGTCACAGGTCTTCACTGACACAACCCTCCAATCTCCTTGACTGGTAACCTTCATTTTGCCTTGCTTTCTTCCTGTCTGTTCAAAATCTTCTTTACCAGATTGTTTTCTGCTTCTATACACATGCCCAAGCCACCATAATCTGTTCTTTTTGGCATTCTTTTCAATTAGAGCGGCTTGAGCTTCTGTTCTGATGTCCTCATTTCTTCTTCTGTATCACAGTGTTCATCCTACCACCCATCTCAGGCATTTTGTCATCTCTAGCTTCCTCATCTAATCTGCCTTCACTTTCTAGATTTCTGTACCATTCAGCAGTACTGGTTGCACCACTATTTTGTACACCTTACTTTTCACCTTCTTTGACATTCCTCTGTCCAAGACTATCCCTAATACTCTGTGCCAGTTGTTTGCAGTCCTTCTGATTCTAGGTTTAACTTCATCATTCAGACTTCCCTACTCCTTAACCACCTCCCAGATACTTACAGCTGTTAACTTGTTCCACTATTTTCCTTCTATCTCAGTTTTCATCTTCTTCTGATTTCCTATATTTACTACCATTACAGCTGTCTTATCTATATTCACTTTCATCCCATGTATAAAGGTATGGGTATAAAAAATTCTTGATTTCAACAATTGGCTAAGTTTCTGATGTCATTCAAAGGGGATCTTGTGTCTGTCCACCTGGGATGACATGCTCGACAAGCCACACTGCTTCGCTACAGATGGCTTGCACCTGTTACCCTTAGGCTTTCGAATACTGACCAAGGCTCTTGCCACCCCCATAGTGCCTTTTTTAGGCAAGGCTCAAAAGACAAACCCACCGCCATAAATAGCACAAGTAACAAAAAACTGAGGGTAATGCTACTTAATGCCGAAAGTCTAAACCTCAAAATGCACGCACTAGAGGCACTCCTCAGTATGGAGAAAATGGATATATGTGCAGTAACAGAAACCTGGCTTAAGGCTCCAGAGACCCCAGCACTACCAGGCTACAACTCATACCATACATTTCAGCCACAGAACCCAAACCAAAATACAAAAGGCGGGGGCATTTTCATATTCATCAAGGGTACCCACAACTCCTGGTTAGTAGCACAGCAAGATGCTTCAGAAATCATCCACGTGCAACTAACAATTGGAAAAACTGCAATTCAAAATGTAGCTTGCTACAGATCACCCACCATGTCCCAGGACCCCCATTTCACACTTCTGGAAACACCGGGAAACATAAAGGTCCTACCAAACACCCTAATATTGGGTGATTTCAATTACCCAAACATTAACTGGGAGAACTACTCAAGCACTAACTCCCTTGTCCAACATTTCCTAGAATTTATAAACTCAAATGCCCTGGTTCAATGGTCAACACTCCCACCAGAGGTGACAACATATTGGACCTGGTCATCACCAACATGGGTGACCGGTGTTCCACACCGGAGGTCAACCCCTTGCTGGTTAGAGCTGACCATAAACAAATCACTTTGGATATCCACATTCCACCCCCACCCCAGGACAAGGAAACCACCATGAAAATCTTTCAGAAGCAAACTTCACATTACTTAAGACTGAGGTGGAAAGTTTCAAAGCCCCCATGCTGAAGGATAATGCTGTCCAAGCTGCAAAATTCTTTACTAATGCAATCTACGGGCACCTAAAAGAATGCATGGATTGTGCCATCCTAAGCAAAACCAAGACTCACTCCTCCAAGAAAAGGAAACCAGTCTGGTGGATTCCTGCCATAAACAAGCTATACAATAGAAGGAGGAAATTAGTACAGAAAAGAGTAAAATCCCAAGAAGGGAAGACATCCCAGATCAGTATCAACAAGAAACTATGATCCCTCATAAAATCATCCAAGGCGAGCTTTGAAAGAAAAATGGCCAAGGACTCCAAAGATAACCACAAGGCATTCTTTAGCTATGTCAAGAATCTATGTGGCAATGCTCAGATCTGCTCAGAGTTAGTGCAGAATGACATAAAATACACTGAACTGACCGATATTGCCAACATCTTGGCAGACAGGTTCAGTGCAAACTTCACCCCCCTCTCACCCCCAAAAGGGCCCATAACCATACCAGAAGAATGTAGAGTCCCTGAAATCACAGACAGTCAGTTTAAAACAGCTCTCTCCAAAGCCAAAAACACAGCATCAATGGGACCGGATGGTGTCCCAGGTTGCGTCCTACACGAGCTCAAAGTCGAACTAACCCCTTACCTAAACACACTGTTCAAACTCAGCCTCTCCACAGGCTACATACCCATAGAGTGGCACACAGCAATGGTTATTCCACTCCACAAAGGTGGAGCCACAACAGACCCCAGGAACTATCACCCTATAAGCCTGACTAGCTTGGTCTGCAAGGCTATGGAGTGCATCATCATGGAACTCATTAACAAAGACATTGGGAACCTCCAAACACTGGACCCTACCTAGTTCGACTTTGTTAAGGGCAGGTCATGCCTCCTAAACCTGGTGGACTTCTTTGAGACAGTTACCAAGGCTATAGATGAGGGAAAGGTGGTACACACAGCCTACCTAGACCTCGCTAAGGCCTTCAACACCATTCCCCATTCTGGTATTATAGACAAGCTCTCCAGCCTGAACATAAACCCCTATGTGACAAGATGGGTTTCCAACTGGCTCATGGACAGAACCCACATGATAAGAGTTGTGGGAGCTAGGTCCAACTGTAAACTGGTTACAAGTGGCATTCCCCAGGGCTCAGTCCTAGGACCCCTCCTGTTCGGCATACTTCTCAGAGGTACAGGCAAGCACAGGAGGACTATGGCTGACCAGGTTCACAGACAACTGCAAACTAGGGGCTATAATTGACTCTCCGGCTGACACAGATATCCTCCAAAAGTGTCTCACTGAGACGGATACCTGGTGTCAAAATCATGGCCTCAAGCTAGTCATCCCCTTTGGAAAAAACAAAGTACCCACAAACTACCACATAGGTGGTAGTCCCCTAAATATGGAAGACTTAATAAGGGATCTAGGGACCCAAGTAGAAAGTAATCTCACCTTTGATAATCACATTGCCAAAGTGGTTAGAAAATCCTTCCACATGGCTCACCTAATCACAAAAGGGTTCACATCCAGATAAAAAGAGGTCATTGTACCTCTCTACTCATCACTCATCAGACCCATCATAGAGTACAACGCCCCATTTGGGATGTACCTTACAAGACACCTACAACAGCTGGAAAGACCACAGAAGTACCTCACCAAGAGGATCACTGGCCTCAGACAGATGCCCTATGCAGCTCGACTGAAGAAACTCCAGCTGTACTCTGTTGCATACCACCTATTCAGAGGTGATCTCTGCCTGACATACAAGGCCATGTCCAACCCAGAATTTATGGACATGCTCCACCTAAAGAAAACCTTATCCCCTCAAGCCACATGCTCTAGGGATCTAAACCTCACCACAACAATAAATAGGATGTGCTGGAGGGATAGAGTACTGTCCCAGAGACTTCCCATGCTTTGGAACAAGATTCCAATCTACATTAGGCAGTGCTCCCCACTAACACTCTTCAAAAGAAACCTTGATGAGTGGATAGGAAAAAGTAAGTTTACCCCGGGGATCACTTCAGTGGATCTGCTGGACAGAGGCACAGATAACTAATCTAAGGGGGCGGCAAAAGCCAACACATTCTGGCTAGGCTTATAAATGCCATAGGGCAGATAGCCTAGTACCTACCTATGAACCTATCAACCTATGTGCCTTCAGTTCTGCATTTCATTCCCCTATCCTTTGCTGAAGCTCTTGCTCAGAGTCTGCCTCTAATGTCACATTGTCTGCATACAGCAACTCTGTTAACCTGTCCACTCCATTCTTTTTCCTAATGTAGTCCATCACCAGCATGAACAGCAGTGGACTCAGAGATGAATCCCGATGCACACCCATTCCTACTAGGAGCCCCTCTATGAGTCTGAACACTGTTTGTACTTGTATCTTTTGATCCTTGTATATAGCCTGCACTAATTCTACTAATATTTCTGGAACTTTGAACCATCAGTGGACTACCTGAGTCAGCTTTTTTGGACCTTGTGATATGCTTTCACCAATTCTAGGAATGCCTAGTTGGACTAGTTTCTAAATGTCTTTATGTAAAGTGTGGAATTTTATTTATCATACTGTTCACTCTTTGAGGTGATGAAACAGGAAATTTTATCTTTTAGTTTTCAGTCAGTATTTGGGAAGAAAGAGAATGGTTAAACTTTAAGCAGAAGTCTTTCTCACAAATGAGTATTCTGCAAATGTTTTTTATGCATATGCTTTCTTGCAGAAATATTCATTTTTTGTCTACTTTCCTTTTCCTGGTTTTTCACTTACCAATGTAGAAGGAATGCACCAAATAATAGTGTACAAAGAGATAAAGTAAGACAGAATGAGCATAGCGTAGGAATAATAACTATATACCATAAGGATAATGAAGTCTGTTTTACCCTTTTAATATTAACCTGCATTTGTTTGATCACAGAAGTAGACAATACAGTCTATTTAGTCTGCCCTTTAGGTGCATTTAGCATTTTACCTCATTTCCATCCTCATCTTCCATTTTATTTCCTCCATCAGTCCATGACCTTTTGAATATCTCTGGGATTCTTTGTCCATCACCGTTTTAGAATTCCATTACATTCCATGTGTCCATAGTCCTCTCATCTGTGATAAGTACTTTCAGAGATCCCTGAAGTAGTTAGTTTCTATAACTTATTGTATGTATCCCACTGGTCTTTCTCTTTCAGCATGAACCTTTCATATACACTAATAGGTGTTTACTAGGCTTGCTGTCCAGATGGCAATTGAGGAACCTAGCCCAAATTCTCTGTTGCTTGGGGTTACTCAGTCGGCAAATGAGGGCTGAGGGAACCAAACCCTGTACCACAGGAACTAGATCTCATAGACTTACCCTCTGTGTCACCTGGCAGGTTCTCCACGACTTGATCTTATGACACATATCATGTCCCCAATTTCTTCTCGCTTTGTGTAAGAAGAACTGTAGCTACTTTACTCACTAGAAATATCTTTTCTCCTCCATGGCATACATTTTTTTGGCAGCTTTCTTCTGTACTTCTTCCAAGCAGTCTGATGTTTGTCATATTACATGCTTTCTATATCTGCATACTGTACCCAAGGTGTAGTCTGAACAGGTCCTGGTAGAGTGGGAGCATTACCTCTTCACTTCTGGAGTCTACCTTTTTAAGGATACATCATAAGATTATTTTTTTTCCTCTTTTCACTGTCCACTTAGTCTACTGCTATTGGTCCAGTCCAGGTCTGATTAACAGCTCCAGAGTCATTTCTTGAAATCAGATCTAGTCCTCTGCAGCTGCTAATTCATATGAAGGTTGTTTAAGACCGAGTGAAACAATTTGCATTGTCTGTATTAAACCTTAAATCTTAAATGTCAACTTTCTGCCCTTTTGAGAAGCATTTCCAAAGCCTTTATTAGACTTTTCTCACATCATCCATTGCTGTATCTTTGGTTTTGCAGACATCAGTAATGAACTTTGACCTAGATTTTCTTCAGAACAGCTCAAGGCAGGAAGAATCTAGCAGTCTGACAGAAATGGAACATTCTTTTGTTCTCAAGTTTTCTCAAAGTGCCAGTTGCTTCATAAATGACACAAGAAAGTAATGTGCTACAAAGACACAGGAACAAAAAAATAATAATAATCAGCACTTTAACACATTTAATTAGCATATTGCTTAGAACTGACATTCAGTTAACCCAGCAGTGCACATACTAAGCAAAGTTGAACAAATAAAATAAAATGCTTAACTTATATAGTCTTAAAGTTACCAGTTATATCGCTTATAATTTAATGACAGTCCTTTATAGAAAGTATTTGTTTAACATTTATAAATAAATTTGTAAGTTTAGTTAAATGCAATTTACTAAGTCTCTCACTGTAAATATAGTAAAACAGTAAAACTAACCATTTCTTTCCTCATCATGAAACATGTTTTAGCTTAAAATACAAATACACATTTATATCTTTTGAAGCTTAAAGTCCAGTACAAAACTTTTACTTAAAGGAGAAATCTATTGATTCAGAAAATAAAAGTCCTGCAATCAGAGAATGAAAGTTACTTGTTTTTAGGCTTTTTAATTTTAGAACCAGTTTTCCAGGAATTCAGCTCACTCTGTCTCTTCATAGATATGCTGTTCCACTCAATTTCCTCAGAAACATTAAGAATTTTATTGCTGTTAACAAAAGTGGATGCCTCCTCCTGTCTGTTAAATATTTTGGTTTCTTCAGAAAGAAATTATTTGATCTTTGCAGGAAACATGAACGTGGCTTTAATATTGTTCTTTTTAAGTTTCTTGATCAGTGGCAAACAAGATTTTCTTTTACTCCTTACTTTATAGGAATAATCATTGTCAAATCTGACTACATGTTCACCTATTTTAATAGGTGGTCTGGACCATGCTATTTTTTATATTTGATGTTTTTTCTAAGATAGACATGAACTTAACTATAATTGAACATGGTGGTATGTTTTTCTTCTTCAAAGGTGCAGTCAAGGATCTATGTGCCCATTCAATTCAAACAGATAAAGTTTCAGATAGATTTAATGTTTTGCGCAGCCAGGTTGTTAAGAAGTTTATTATATTGTCTCCCCACCATAATTTCAGGTATACCATCAATTCTACTGTTATTTAGTCTCAGTCTAATTTCAAATCATTAACTTTATCTATCATCCAGTTATTTTGTTTTAAAAGAAATTCAGTCTGAGGCTCACCGTCATTTATTCTTACTTTATGATCATTTAAAGTTTCTTCCATACTGCTGATTTGTGTACTTTGTTGTTTCATAAGAATTTCTACGTGTTCCAGCTTCTTTCTGGTCTCTTCTTTGAAACTTTATAGTTTGGTATCCAGTTTGTCTATTTTAAGTAACACATCCTGCATACTAGATATTAGTGACTGTATGTATTTTTTAACACAAGAAACCTGAGTACCATTTCTTGAGTGACACATTGAAGTCTTTTCTCTCTTAATCAAGCAATTGAAATTCTGGCAGAAAAATTACAGCTTTTGAAGAAATTGAAGCTATAAATATTTTCTCTGATTATTAGTGAATAAAATTAGCTAACAAGCATCTCCAATTTTTTTTATTATATTTTTGGTCAGAGAACATTATTCAATCACAGAGCATCCACCAGTTGCTGCTCTCAGATAGCCATCTTGGCCATACCCCAACAATGCTCCACACCCCAACAATGCTCTGTATCTTTGCATCATCATAGGAAAGGCAGATCCTGTTTTCTCTTCCCTCATTATGTTTGAAATAAATATGGTAATAAGGACAAAGGATTGCTTCATTAATCCCTTTCCTTATGCCCAATATTATACCAGTCACTACAGAAACCTGTGTCCTGTACTCTGTAACTCAGAGATAAAACTGGATCAGGTTTGACTGGCAGAAACCTCTGTCTGTGAATAAATGTTGATTGCTGTTCTAGAGATTATTGTCTTCTTGAAAATAATTTTTTCTCAATTGTATTTCCTGTACTTTCCCTTCTGTAGCTCTTAGGATTAAAAGGCATACACATCTGTGGATGTTTTCCTCCTTCCTTCTTTGTGTAGGGGTACTATACATGTTGTCATCCAGTCCTCAGAATTCTGTCTGTTGTAGTCTCCATTGGGATATTTGCCAACATACCTCCCAGATATCCGAGGTCTCTGGGAGCAGCCCATTTGGTCCTTGTACTTTATCTTCCATAAGGGCAACCAGCTTTCTTCCTCCTCAGTCTCTAGCCCAGTGTCTGTTCACTCACTTTACCCTGCAAGTCTTCCATGATATCACTGCTATATTTGCTCAGCATGGAATGGCTTGTACCACGCTTCCTCATTTCTGCTATATAATGAAATTTCCTTTGTTGTCTTTATGAATCCCTCCTTGTGTTATACTTCCATTATCTCCATTCCACTTTTTTATCTCATGTATGGGCTTTTGCCTTATTCATTAATTTAGCATTCTTATTTAGCTACAAATGAACTGTTCCTTTTCTTGCCTTTTAGCTTATTCAGTACACCCTTGTCCAGAGCCCTCACGGTTCCATCCCTAACACAATCCCATAGACTGTTTATTTCAGTATACTGCCAGTTCATTAACCCATATTTGACCCCCACCTTCTTCTCTGCATGTCATAGTTCCTGACATGTTACACCATTATATATTTTCCTTATTCTTTCACCATTCAAAACCACATAATGACATGACCACATCTGGCTAATGCCACATTTCCCTTTAAATCCATGATATCATGTGTCTTGGATTGGACCATATGCAGCATTCTACCATTTCTGGTATAGTTCTGCACTGGTTAACTGAGCAGTTCATGGTCAAAAACCTTAGTGAACTCTAGACCCCTGTCTACCCTGGAGATTATCATATTTTTTAGTCTGATCCTTCAAGATTCAGACCTTTCTTTTTCTGAAACTGTATTTCCTTTTATGTTTAACATTAGATCACTCTTGCAGTAGTCTGAGCTATATGGGTCCTACCCCCTACCACTGGCCAGCTTTTCAAAGCTTAGGGGCACTCTCCACACACTCTAATTGTAACAAACTTGAGAGGAGCTCCTGTAGAAAGTAAGAAGGCCAGAAACCTCAAGAGTTTTCTTGTCAAATTGTGCTCCTTCAGTGGGATCAATTGAACTGGCAGCCAGCCAGCTAAGGATATTTCAAGGCTGGACAGATAAGCTCCCTGTTGGGGAAAGAACCTGCCACAAATTTAATTTTCTGAGAAAATTTGTATTTTTTTCTGCCAGATACACATAGTTTTTGGACTGCCACTGCCTGTCAGGGGGGATATTTTGTATGAATGCTTCTGTGAAAAAAATGTGTAAAATATTTGTTTACTTTTCTTCCCACAGGTTTTTGTAGGTTTTATGTGTTGTAAGCAGGATATTTTGTTTTTGGTTCACTTTCCTTAGAAACAACAGGAGGCCAGCAAGGGAATGTGTTGAAGTAAAAAAAAAAGACACTAAGAATGATACAAAAGTATCAAACTTGTTAATACTTTATTGTACAGACTGGTTTAGTTTCTTTCTTAGTCTTAATATCCGATCTGTGTTCATTAATAGGCGTTCTGAGTGGTCTGGAAGTCTGGCCTACATAAAAGGCTTGACGCCGACAAGTTGCCAGATAGACCACCCAGCTACTGCTACAATTGCCAAACATTTTACACTGATACACCCTACTGGTGTTACGGCTAGTGAACTGTTTGAGTTTGCTGACTTGTTTACAGGAACCACAATGACCACAGGGAAATGTACCCACTAGTTCATCCCCAGACATAGTCAACTGTTTATATATGGTTCCCCCACTTTCGATATGTTTGAAATGTGAAAATTTTGAACCCAATGTTTTACCTCTTCTAAATGAAAATCAAAACTAATGCTTTGTATCACCATACATTGAAACACCCTGATGCACAATTTACTTTCATGATTATAGATAGGATTATTGGTGATCATAGTAATCCTCAGGGATGGCATAATATACTTAATCACAAAGAAAAATACTGGATCATCACATTGGGTGCGTTATTTTCACCAGAACTCAGTGACCATTTATAATCACAGTTTTTATGATGAATACAATATTTTATTGTTGTTGATTCATTTTTGTGCATATTTTTCAATACTTTTCTGAGCATTTGGGTCCATTTGGTGTATAGTATATTATTTTTTGGGGATACAATTGTATATTCATATTGAACAGTTATTCCCCTTTGTCTTTCTGATCCTGTTTTTAACCATGTGATTGTATTATGTATCAGGTCCATTTGATGTTAATGTGCCTTTCTATTCTCATATGAGCTCAGATAGGGTTGAATATGGTGTTTTTTGTGTCCAAGTGGTCACTTTATATTTATTTTTGTTCAGCATATATTCACTTTTATTTAGCAGATATGTATTTTGTTTTTATTAACTTTATTTCTTTTTGTTTCTAGTTGCTGATTCATGTACTAGCACTAGTGGGAACATATCAATGATCTCATTGGTGGGGGTGGTCTATAAATACTCATGAGGTTTGACTGTTCTATTTTTTATTCATTTCTGCACTGAAGAAGGCATTGGTTTGCCGAAACAGGTCTGTACAATAAAGTATTAACAAGTTTGATACTTTTGTATCATTCTTTGTGTCTTTCTTTTTACTTCGACACATTCCCTTGCTGGCCTCCTGTTGTTACTATGGAATACTTTGGCCGTACACATACCTACGCGCATAGCATCAGGTGTGGTTGTCACTTTCCTTAGAACCACCTTTTGACATTTAAAAAGTTTACTTACCTTTCAGGCTCTGCTACCCATCTTCATTGCTTCAGTCTTGGCTGGACCTGTGATGCAGTTACTGGTCTCAGTGGTTCTTCCTTACCCTGTTGGCAAGAAAAAGAAAGTAGTCAGATGGTCCTTGGGTATCAGATCAGCTCCAGTTGTACCTTAGCTGATGATGGTTGACTGTGCTGTGACCAGCCCTGATTCCTCAGATCACTCATTTTACTTCCAGTCCCTCTCGTGTAGCATCTGCAACCTCTGAGGACCATGAATAGATACAACCTCTGCATCAGTAGGATCCACTCCATGGGGAATAGAGAATCACTCTTGTTGGTCTATAGGGAATAAACCAATGAAATCCCACATAACCAGGAAAGGAAGTATAAGCTCTTAGAGAGAATTTGCCTATGTTGGACCAGTCCTTTTTCAGGGAGTTTCCCAGGAAAAGAAAAGTCAAAGCAAAAAGTGTGGCTTTTCTTGTTTCTATTTCTGTAGATGGAAAAATTTGATGGTATTTGCTAGGAAGTTAAGTTTGTTTTTTTTTTTACTGTTTCTATTTCCTCTTCAGAAAAGAAAAGAAAATGGGTATTGTTAGATTTTGACTTTGAAATTCAATCTGAAGAGCAGGAACTGGAAGGTGAATGTTGTGCTTCAGGATTTTCTAATCAACTTAAATATTTGGATTCTCAGAAAAGTGTTGGTTCAGAATTCCCTTCAGAGGACCTTTCTTTTTCTGAAACTTTTTTGGAGAACATGAAAAAGTTTGTTAACCTTCCCTCTTTGGAGGCAAACATTTTTTGAATGCATATTTTATATCTGCTTCTTGTGTATTTAAACATGCCTTAAGGTTTTCTTATGACACTACTGATATTGTCTCCAGGGTGGTTGCTTCTGGGTCATTCATGAAAAGATTTGATTGGTTGCATTCCCCAAATCTTCCTGAAAATGTTAAAACTTAATTTTTAAATTCTCCCGGACTAGGAAGTTCTGTCTGGCCCTTACACAGCTGAAGTGATTAATAGTTTTGATAGGAGAGGCAAGTTGATTCAAGGGGGTGATACAAAATTTCCAGCCTTCTTTTTCTAAAGCAAATAAAAATTTCCTTCCAACTCAGCTCCATTTTTCAAAAAACCGTTTAAGCAGCAATGTGCCAAATAAACAGAATTTTAAAAAGTAGTGGCAAAAAGGCTATAAAAAGAAAGGGAAAGCCTCACAAAACCAAGGACATTCCATTAAGTCAGAATAGCTATTTGTCTCTTGGGGCTCCTTGGCCTTTCCTCATGGAAAACCAAGGAGCTTTCTGTCATTGAGACCTCTCCCTGAGTCTTCATCTTTCCTTCTGGCACCACATTGTTGCAGATAATTGGGTTCTGATAGCCATTCAACAAGGATACACTTGGCAAGAGGAGTCCTTCCCTGCCTCTTTTACATGGGATTCCCCCTCTTAGCACATTAAACCAAATAGCCCTGTTTCCTCCTCTTTTAAAACTAATGTTACTTCAGGGAATTATAGAACAAAAGTTTGCAGATCAAAAGGGCAAAGGGATTTATTTAAGTTTTTTGTTCAGTTTCTAAAGAAAGGATGGGGTTGCAGGACTGTGATACACCTCTCCTTTTTCAAGCCTTTTGTAAAGTTCCCAAAGTTCAAAATGCTGTCCCTTCATACCCTCTTACCTTTTGTCCCTTTACTAACTTTTACAGTAAAGCTAAATTAAAAATATGCCTACCGTCACATATCCATTGGCAAGCATTTCAAACTAAGATTCTCTGTACCTAGCTAACATTATCAATTCCATATTTTACCCTTTGGACAATCAGCTACTCCAAGGGAATTTATTAATTGTTTGGCTCCAGTAATTGTTATTCTAGACTTTAAGCATTCCTATTTTTCCTCAGCTTGCCTTATATCTGCAGACTGTTTTCATAAAAGTTAAGTCTTTTTAAAGTGTTCAGAATCTTCTGTTCAATCTAGGTTTTCAAGCGAACATACATAAATCGTCTCCCATCCCATCACCCAAAACTGTTTTCCTGTGATGTCTCTAAGATTTTACCCTGGGGAGATCTTGTCTTCCTCCAGACAAAGTAGAGATGTTCCAAAAGACAGAAGGACACAAAACTCAAAGAAATGTTGGCAGTAATAAATTATTTAAAAAACATATATTATTTATGGTCTCTAGTACTTCTTCAAGTTTTTACAGCACCTCAATGATGTACATAAACAGGGGGTACCAGATCTTACCCCCTCTGTAGATGTGACATGATAGCCTGTGATTTGACTTTTCAGCCTTTATACATTCAGTCAGAGCAAAACATTGCAGCAGACAAGGTTAGTAACATAGTAACTCCAAAACAGACACTCAAGAATGGAAGCATCACTCAGAGGTCTTCCAAGAATTAATCCAACTGCATGGAACACCTCAAGTAGATCTGTTTGTCTCTTCTCAGAACAGACAACTAAAGAAATTCTCCTACAGGATTCTTTGCAAACAGGTGTGGGAGAAAAATGCCTTCTCATTGTTATAGATAGAAATGTGTCTGTATATTTTCTCAAGTTTTCTCTGATATCCAGGGTTCTTCTAAAGATCCAGAAGGAATCTTTAAATATTGTGGTGATTACTTTCTGTTGGCACAAGCAGCAGTTATTCTCTTTTCCTTTGAAACTGGCTAAGGACAATTACCACAGGTTTCCCCACAGACTAGATTTAGTCACACAAGACAAAGATTGTTTGATACACCCTAAGCTAAAAAATCTTCATTTGACTGCCTGGTTGATGAAAATTTGATACCTTTTAGGCACATTTTTTTTCTGAGGTGTGCAGCAACTATTGAAGTAAACTACAAAATGGGTACTAGAAAATCCTAAGTGGAAAAGATTATTTAGTTTGTGCCATTGCAATACTAAGACCCATTTTAAAGCCCATATGCAACTGGTTCTTTTATTTCTAAAATAATGTATTAAAATTTAACAATTAGATAAGAACATGTAACCTTTAGATTATATACAGTAATTAGATAATTACACAGACAACTCAAATATCAAAACAGAGCAAAAGCAACTATTTATAGAGATATCTACTATATATCAAAAATTCTACATTTTGATAAAATAAATATTGTTATTAACATACTGAAGGCTATTTTGCAGGCTATTTGTTTAGCAGTTCTTTAAATTTCATCCAGGTGTTGTAAGAAGTGATAGTTTTGGTTGTTCTCATCTTGATTGCGGGAAGTTTTAAATGAGAGACATCAGTTGCAACACTAAAAAATTCATTCAAAGTTGGAGTTGATTTATTTTTCCAGTTTTTGATGATTACTTTTCATGAAATTGTTAAAATACTCCATAGAAGTGGATTTTTTTAATACAAGGAGGTACTGGAGTGTTAAATAAAATTAATGATTTAGTTAAAGTAAATTGATCATTAAATAAAACCTGTAAAACATTAATATTATCCCAAAATAGTTTAATAACTTTACAATCTAAAAACGTGTTGCCAGTCTGCTTTAATATTCAACTTACATCTCCAACATCCTACATGTTTTAATACATTAATTCAATGAATTCTATGTAGAGTAATGAAAGTTGTATGCAATAATTTCCAAGAGAATAACCTCCATTTTAATAGGGATGTGGTTTGTTTTGAAGATAACATCTTTTTGTTTATCTTCTTCACTTGGATAGTAATTATGGACTTAAACCCAATAACTTTCATTGTAGTATTTTTGTGGTATTTTAATCACTTTATATATTCTGGATAGAAGTCCTTTCTCCAGTATGTTTTGATGCATCAAAATAACTAAAAAATGAATGTAGGAACAGTATTTTTACTGATAACTGCATTAAGTTAATTTTATTTTCCACTAAGTATCTACAATTTTGGATATTTAACAATGATTCTTTATTTAAATTAGATTTTATCATTATATATTCTACAGTTTGTAACTTTTCTCTATCCATCAGCTGACACCAATATATCAGATTGTTCTCTAAGTGCAATCATTGTAGATAAGTTAAATGTATATATGTTGTTTTGAGTATATGCTATGGGAAACAATAGAAAAAAATGTATTATAATCAGGATTTTTGTAAATAAAATTTCTAAAGGTGGTCATTATCATAGTAATATAAGAAGAGTTAATTAATTGGTTTTGATTGTCTAAGACAATCTTTTAATAACCAAAATTAGAATTAAAAGATTATTGTTTACTATTTTATTTTGATGTAGATGTGTCAGATGATTGGATTTTATCTAAATGCATTCATGTATCTTTTTCTATTTGGCATTATAGTTATTTGACCAGAGAGAAATTTTCTTTACAATTCATGATAAAGAATATAGTTCCAAATCTGGAAAACCTATGCCACCAAAAGACTAATTTCTTATGTGATGATTTAGAGCTAATCTAGGTTTATTGGGATACCAAAGGAATCTAAGAATTAAAAAAAAAATCAGACTTTCTTATATTGTCTTTTGGAAGAAGGAAGAGATAAAGATTGTGTAATATATAGAATTTTGGGTTGAATAATCATTTTTATTAATGAAAGTCTGTCTTCCATAGGAAAAAAATGTTCCATTTATTAATAAGGTTATTTTTATTTTATTTTATTTTATTTTATTTACATTTGTTGACCAGGAGTGTCCGACTGGACGTAGGTTCATTTTCAGTGGAGGCCCGGGGAGAAAAGCTCCATAGTTAAAATAAACAGACAGTAGTTAACATTGGATTACATAGCGATTAACAATTTAACATAGCAATTACTTACAACGTATTTACAGATGAAGAACATAGTACATCAGTAGCCAACTAGAATCTTTATCTGTGAAGTACATAACAGACATTAACAAATCTTACAATAAGAAGTTCCTGCTGTATAATAAGTACTAGGCTTATGGGCATCTGAGCTTGCTATAATCAAGGTAGTTAGTGGAGTGGAAAGAAAGGTAGTGGTTGGATGGGGTGGGTGATATTAGAGTGGGAGTTGCAAGGGCATAGCCAGCATGGTTTTAGGTGCGCTTTTAGTAAAGTTTTGAAGTGGGTGCATGATGGTTCGGTGGTAATTGTGGGTGGAAGGGAGTTCCATAATTTGGCTATGGTGCAAGAGAATCGTGCTTCACCAGCAGAGTTATTGGCTTTAGTGATCTGCAAGTGATTTTTGGTGCTGGATCTTAGTGGTCTGGTGGTGCGATAGGATTGGAGTAGATTCTGGAGGGATAGGACATTTAGTGGATGGTTTGCTAGTTTGTGGGCGAGTGAGAGTTGATACCACTGAAGGAGGTGAGGGAGTTCAAGACAGCCCAGTTCAGCAAGTGAGAGACAGTGGCGACTATGGTAGGATGCCCCTGTGGCGAATTTGGCGATTTTGTTGTAGCAGGTCTCTAGCTTGTTTAGATCGCATTGCCTTAGGTTGGTATATATTGGAGAGGCATAAAGTAGGGTGGAGATAAGGTGGGAATTTGCTATTGAAATCTTTGCTGCTTTGGTGAGAGTTTGCTTATTTCTGTATAACGCTCCTAGTTTTTTGTGGACTTTTTTTATGGTCATGGATATGTGAATGTCAAATTTTAGTTTATTGTCTATTTTCACTCCTAGCAATTTATTGTGTTCAGTTGGGTATATAGTGATGTTGTATTTTGCTGTGATGTTAAAGTGAGAGTTGTTTTGAGTATGTTTGGTGGGTTGGAAGATGAGTAGTTTAGTTTTGTTTGGGTTGAGTACTAATTGGGCATCGGATAACCAAGTTTCAACAGAGGAAAAGGCTTCCTGTGTGACTTTTTGCAGTTTGGGTAGGGACTGGGCTGAGCAGATGATGATTGTGTCATCTGCGTATTGTATGAGTGTGCCATGTTTGGTGACAGAGGCTAGATTATTGGTGTAAACAGTGAAGAGTAAGGGTCCAAGGATGGATCCTTGGGGAACCTCTATGGAGACAGGTAGTTGGGGAGATATGTCATTCTGCCATACAACAGATTGTTGGCGGTCAGACAGGTAACTCTGAAACCAGTTGGTGACTGATTGAGGGAAGGATAGGTTATTGAGGACAGAGATAAGTTGTTTGTGTGGGACCATGTCAAATGCTTTAGATAGGTCTAGGAAAGTAGCAGAGGAGAGATAGCCATTGTTTTTATGCTGAAGGATAGTGTTAGTAAAGGAGAGTAAGGCAGTGGTGGTGCTATGTTTTGGTCAGAAACCGTGCTGAGTACTGGAAAGGAGGTTGTTAGTAAGGAGGTAGTCTGAGACCTGAGAGTGTATGCATCTCTGTAGTATTTTGGACAGTGGAGAGAGAATAGCTATGGGACGGTAATTGGTTAGTTCTGTGGAGGGTCCGCCTTTGTGGAGGGGAATTATATGTAATACTTTCCACAGTGTGGGAACATAACTTTCTGACAGAGATCAGTTAATCAAGATGGATACCAGGTAGGCCAGAGAATCAGCTGTGATTTGTAGGTATTCACTTGGGAGGTTGTCTGCTGCTAATTTGGTGGGTTTAAATTTAGTTAAGAGTTTTTTATGTTGGAGGTAGGTGCAGGAGAAAAAGAGAAGGCAGTGGGGAGATTACTAGTTGAAGGTGTGGGTTGGAGGGGAGGGGGGGTTGTGTTGTTTAGCTACTGATGGTATGGTTTGGGTGAAGTGTGTGTTGAATGAGGTAGCAATATTTTCTGAGGAGTGAGGGATGTTAGGAGGAGAGGTGCTGACTTTACCTGGGTGGAGGATGGAGTTTATGGAGGACAAGAATTGTTTGGGGCAGTGTTGTGAGGAGTCTAGGGCAGACTGGTAGTATTGGAATTTGTCCTGTTTTATTAGCTTTTTGACTCTATTGCGTAGTTCTAGGAATTTCTGTCTAGTTGAGGGGGTTTTGGTTTTGCGCCAGTGCTCCCAGGCTTTATCCCTGTTTTTCATTTCTGACTTAATGGTTTTCTGTAGCCATGGGGAGGGTTGTGCTTTGTTTCTGGAAAGTCTTATAGGGGCATGGTAATTAAGGATGCTCTGGAAGGTAGTATTAAAAAATTCAACTGCGTCATCAAGACTGAGGTACTTTAGAGGACGCCAGTTACATTCTTTGAGGGATGAGATGAATGTGAGTGGGTTAAAGTTTAGTTTTTTACATATTTGACGGTAGATGACAGGTTTAGCTTGGTATGGGTATTTTTTGAATAGGAATGTTGGGGAGTGATCACTGAGGTTATCTGATAAGCAGCCTGTTATATATGACTGGGGGCTCTTACTGACTAGTATCCAATCAAGGGTAGTGTGCTTGCTGGAGTTTTTATTTATCCTGGTTGGTGACTAGATTAGTTGGGTGAAGCCATGAAGGTTTACATGATGGGTTGGATGGTTGGCAGAACAGGATAGCCAGTCAATATTGAAATCACCTAAAATGATAGTTTCTTGGGGGAGATGGTGGGTAGACCAGCTGAGGACGTTTTCTAGTGGAGGGATGTTTTGGCCAGGTGGGAAGTAGCATCCAATTATGTTGATGGTTTTGTTTTGGTTTATTTTGAGGTTGGTATATGTTATTTCTTCATTGCCTATTTGTGGAGCTGATGATTTTAAGATCTGGATGTTTAGATACTGTTTAAATATTACAGCTACATTGCCTTCTTTCTTGTTAAGCCTGTTTACTCTTAATATGCCGTAACCTGTAGGGAGCATTTGCTCACTGGTAATGTGAGGTTTTAGCCAGGTTTCTGTCAGGATGACTATATCTGGGGAGTACAAGTCTATGGTGGCATGGAGTTCATGGACTTTGCTGGATATACGTCTAATATTTAGGCTTAGTAGAAGGAAGTCACTTGGCTTTCTATTGGCTGTAATATGGGAGCAGTTGTGGTTTCTAGTCTAATTATGAGGATTGGAGTTGGAGATGGTAGGGCCAGGGTTGGGGTGGATGTCTCCACTTAGGGCTAGTTTTGATATGCATGAGGTTATTAGTTTTCTCAGTTTTTGAATGTGTTTGTTTATTAGGGAACTTTATGACTGTGCTCCGTGGGTAATAGGTATGGTGGGAGGGTTACTATGTTAAGTTGTAGGGATGCTTTATGTTTGAGTAATATAGTTGGTATAATATGTGGGGGGTACATAGGGATGGTTCTTGAGTTGGTGGGAGGGGAGCTGAGTGAGGGTGAGACATGAGTGTTGGTGTGAGTAATAGTACAGTGGTAGTGGTTGAGTGGGGGAATGATGGAGCTTTGGTAGGATGTAAGATATGGAAGGAGAGTGCATGCAGTGAGCATAGGTAAGGTATGCTTGCACATGTTAGTTGAGGAGGTGTGAAAGTAGTGGGAAGATGGAGGAGATAGTGTTGGGTTAGCGCTGTGGTTGGCTATTGGAAAGATGGGAGGGGTTTGTGAGTGTAATAAAGGTGGGACCACTGGGGGTGGGAGGGAATAGGGGGCAGGGTGGGGACCGAAGCGGGTAGAGACCCTGTTAGTTGCTCTTATGAGGGGGCTGGAAACAATCAGTTAACAGAGTTAACTGATAAATTAACATATGATAGTGACAAGGGTGGTTGTAGTTTTAAAAATGGTGCCTGCCACAGGTAATATTTATTAACTTTGGGATTGTCTTAATGTAATAAACAGGGAAGGGGGTGGGGAGAACAAGGGTGTGAGCAGGCAGTTCTTTGTACTGCTGCTAATGAGTTTGTGTTTAAGAAACAATCACAATTGACCAAGGACTGCTCTAAAACTGTAAGTCATTTCTTAACCATTTATCAGGTGGAAAAACAGGATAACCTTGTATCAGTAGGCTACTGTGGTCTCAGTTTAAATTAACAAACACACAGTATTGATCAGTTATGGATAGTATTTGCTAACAGAAGGGAATAAGAGAGAAAGTTGAAGATGAGCGTGTGTGTGTGTGGGGGGGGGTAGGGGGGGCTGCTTACAAGCTAAAGCAAAGTGCTCTCCAGGGGAAAATGAATATTGGCTCAAACAGGTAGACACATACTCAAAGTTAACTTTAGCTGTTTGCAGACAGTTCAGACCCGGACTGCTCTTTTCTTATAAGAATGAAAAAGGTGGTACTGCAGTTGAATACTTAAGAGTGGTGTTAAGTTCAAAGTTAACTTTATCTGTTTACAGACAGTTCAGACCCGGACTGCGCTTTTTTTATAAGAATGATAAAGGTGGTACCGCAGTTGAATACTTAAGAGTGATGATAGGTTCAAAGTTAACTTTAGCTGTTTGCAGACAGTTCAGACCCGGACTGCACTTTTCTTATAAGAATGATAAAGATGGTACCGCAGTTGAATACTTAAGAGTGGTGTTAGGTTCAAAGTTAACTTTAGCTGTATGCAGACAGTTTAGACCCGGACTGCGCTTTTCTTATAAGAATGATAAAGGTGGTACCGCAGTTGAATACTTAAGAATGGTGTTAGGTTCAAAGTTAACTTTAGCTGTTTGCAGACAGTTCAGACCCAGACTGCGCTTTTCGTATAAGAATGATAAAGGTAGTACCGCAGTTGAATACTTAAGAGTGGTGTTAGGTTGGAGAGACACTGAGCTCCTCATAAGGCCTGTAGCAGAGTGGATTATAGTTTTTTTATATAGTTATTTATAATGGGTAAACTGTTTTTAAGTCACATTTATTATATTCTTAATGTGTACTGTTAAAGGTATCCCCAAATAATTATTTGTTTACCTTCTACAATATTTTCAGAGAATATTTGTTCTATATCATGAGTATTAAAATTTATATGTAAAATTTTTGTTTTGCTTTCGTTAAAAGTCCAGATTTTTTCTGAAAAGTCTCTATTGCATTAAAAAATCATTAAGAGATTTTTTTATTATCAGTTAAAGACAAAAGAATATCATCAACAAACAATAGTATTTTAGAGTTTAAAATTATTATTTATCTGTATACCTTTGATATCTAGTCTCAATCTTATGTAGTTTGCAAATGGTCCCATAATAAAGGAAGAAAGTAGAGGTGACAAAGGGCAACCCTGTTTAGTTTCTTTAGAAATCAAAATTGACTCTGGTACATAGGAACCTATTTTTATATAAGCAAAGGAGTTTTCATAAAGGAGATTTATAAGTTGTAAGAAATTTGAAAAACTACTTTCCTCTAAGACTATGAAAACATATTTCCAATTAACTGAGTCAAAAGCACTCTAAAGTCATTATGTGCATACCTGTCAACTGTACAGATTTTTGCAGAACGTCCATATTTTTGCTCTGTCCCTCATAAAATGTTTGTTTTTCTGGCAAATCACTGCGGATTGAAGTCACAAAATAATGACATTCATTTCAGTTACAGACTTCATATCATTGAAAAAATGCATGTAAATACAAAAACTGTCATTCTAGCAACTTTCAAAGTTTATAAGAGCAATATTAAAAATTTGTACCTATTTTTGGGCCTCCCCCCCCACCCCCATAATTTTAAGCTTTGTCCAGATTTTTTTTGTGCTAAGAGGTTGAGAGGTATGATTATGTGCATAATCAATCATGGTTACTATTCTTTTAATATTATCATAGGAATTCCTATTTATTATTAATCTTGTTTGATCATTAGTGATCAAATATGGAAGAAACTGTTGAATACTAGAAGAATGTATAGCCATAAATATTTTACAATCAATGTTTAATAGTGAAATTGGCCTATCCGATGAGCATTCTGCAGGGTCTTTATCAATGTTAAAAATCTGAGAAATAAGTGTGCATTTCCATGGCTGTGGAACCTTTGTTAAACCTTTTGACTTTTAAAAAACTCTGAACATGATATTTAAAGCTTATTTAGGCATACATTTATAAAGTTATGATATTCCATCATTACCCAGAGCTTTGTTAGGTTTTAGTTTGTATTTGACTTTTTAGTTCTGATATTAATATAGGTCTGTCAATCAATTTTGTTTGGTTTTCAGTTAAAGTGTTTTTCATATATTTTCTAATAAAAGTTGTAATTACAACTTGCGTATCCATAGTTGAATTAAAATGATTAATTTTATTAAATTGAGAGTTACATGCTCCTAAAATATTTTCTATTTCAGTAACCTTTTTCTTTCCTTCATAATAATACAATTCATTAATAAGTATTTTTCTTCTTAAAGCTAGTTTATGCATGGATTTTGGATTTATAGGAATAATTAATTAATTTAATATTTTCCAAATTTATTATAGTTTTATGATTTAGAATTTCTAAGAATTTACTTTGTAAATTATTAATTTCTTTTGTCAAGTTATCATTTCCTTTTTGGTTAAGCTTATCAATTTTTTCCTTGGAACTATATTTTTTATCATGAATTTTTCCTTGTAGATCTAGCAAGTCTTTACCCCATTGCTTTTTCTTTAGAGTGTACCAATTCATAACTTTACCATATAATTATGCTTTTAGAGCATCACATAAATAAATCTCTAATATATTTTCTCTATAGTTAACTTCAATGAAGGTCTAGACTTCTTTACTAAAGAATTATTTAAAATAAAGTTGGTTATGTAAGCAGGTATCATTTTAATAGAGATATTGTTATTACAATGTAATGTAAGCTCAAATGTTCTAGCATTGTGGTCAGAAGCTCAGAAAGCAGGCAACTGACTACTTTAACTTCACCTAGACTTGTAGTTAAATCATCTGAAACATATACTCTATCTATTCTTAACTGTGATCCATGTTTATGTGAAAATGGGTAAAAAATGTGATTCTGGGACTGAAAATGTATTAATATCCTTAATCTGAAATAAATCTATGAAATTTACTGATGCTTTTGCTGAAGCTGGTATTTTTCTTTCCCTAGTAGGATTAGACTCTTCTTCTTGTAATATACAATTAAAATCCCCTGCCAGAATGATACTAGAGAGTTGTACAATCTGATCTAGTTGATATTTGAATGCATTAATTCATATACCAGGTATCCAATAAACATTAATAAGAGTGTATAGTTTTCTTTTAATTTCTATTGTTCCCAAAGAAAAAATATCCTTGTCATCGCTATATGTATCTAAAATATGTAGAAAGACTGCAAAACTGGTAACAATAAACGATACAGAGAACTGTAAGCCCAAGTAATCCAGGAGAAAATCCTTTTCTTGAACGCAGTTTTATTAGTAAAAACAAAGAGCGTTTTCACTTCGGAAGCAAACTGAAGCTTCCTCAGAAGACAATAACAATGGATTTGTGCCAAAAAATTTAAATCACTAAGGGAATTGTGTCAAATGACATCACTTCCTAAAAAACAATCGGTTGTCTATGTTGCGCTTTGCCAATGTTGTAATGCCTTCTACATAGGCAAAACGGACCGTAAATTCCGGGAAATGATTTACCAGCATGTATATGCCATTAGAAATAAAAAAATAGAGAACGCGTTGGCAAAACATATTGTTCATAATGCTGGCCATACTTTCCAGTTCATGGGCATTGACCATTTACCATCTAGTTTCAGGGGTGGACCTTTATCTCTCTTGTTAGAAACACGTGAACTTGAGTGGCAGATAAAATTGGATGCCTTAACTGTTCCAGGTCTTAACGAGAATTGTAATATTTCTGCAGTTTTGAAGCTTAAAAGTCATATGAGATAAGATGTTTAGGCATTCATAGCTTTTTAAGGGCAATTATACACTTGCTTGGGCGAGTGAAAAATAAAAAAATAAAAAAAATTTCCAATTACTCTTAATATTACTTCCTCATATGACTTTGTATTAAAATAATAATTCAAATTTATTCCGTTTAATATGTTTTTATTTTATATATAAACACATTATTATGTGTACACATTTTTAATGATTATTATTGAAAAGAAAGGGCACGGATTCATTCGAGTGGCCTTTATTTATACTGTTTATATAATTTTTTATATTTTAATTAAGTATGATTTAATTAAATTTTGGGGTGAGGTTGAAGGTTTAAATAATTAATATATTTTTTAAATAATATATTTTTTATTGAATATGTTTTTTAAGGTATTTTTGTCTCATTAGTTGAATGCTGGATTTATTTGTGATGCGATTGTTTTTTAGGAAGTGATGTCATTTGACACAATTCCCTTAGTGATTTAAATTTTTTGTCGCAAATCCATTGTTATTGTCTTCTGAGGAAGCTTCAGTTTGTTTCCGAAGTGAAAACGCTCTTTGTTTTTACTAATAAAACTGCGTTCAAGAAAAGGATTTTCTCCTGGATTACTTGGGCTTACAGTTCTCTGTATCGTTTATTGTATCTAAAATATGTAGTATTGGTGTAAAATTTCTCCACAGTATAGCTAGCTCTCTTTTTTTCTGATTGTGATGAGAGCTAGTTAATACAGAATTATATTTAGTATTAAGCCTGCCTGCCTATATCTTTTTGTAACAAATGAGTTTCTTGTAAAAAAAATCTGAGAAGAAAATGACTATAGAAACTTATTTAAACTACCTGTTTTGCAGCCGTTATTTAAACCATTGATATTACTGGAAATGCACTTTAAATATGTCATAAGACAGTCATGTCAAAAAGGGAAATATTAACATTAGAATTCCAAAATGTAATATTAACAATGAACCACTCACAGAGACCTTGAATTGCATATTAACAAATATAAATCTAATATAGATTATATTATTAAATGTGTGAATAATGTAAATGACAGTAGACACAAAAAAAAAAAAAAGGACAAAAATATTATACAAAAATTAAGGATGGGATTCTTTTATCTTTCATTCCCCTCATGGAGTCAAACACTCCTAGTTTGAATAGCGAATCTATCCAAACCTTCCAACCCATCCACAAGAGTATATCCAATACCAAACTATTACTTTAGAAAAATGACATACTATCTAAATAAATATCACACTCCAATAATAAACAATTAAGTTTTCCTCAAAAATTTAAAACCATTTTATATCTATATGGTGGTATTGCTGCGGTAGCGTTGTCGCCTCACAGTAAGATGCTGTCCGGTTCGATTCTCAGCTAGAGCATCTTCTGCGTGGAGACATGCGTAAATGGGCTTACTTCGTTGAAGGTTGTGCATCAGGCCTGGCAAGCCAGTATGTAAAAATCAACTGCCAATCATTAGCGGACCGGAGTTCCGCTGTGGCGACCCTTAACCAAGAAAAGCCGAAAGACACAAACAAATGGTACATATATACATTTGTATTTAATTAGGGAGAAAGAGGAAAGAAAAACATACTAAATATTCATAACCTAGAACTTTACATATAAACATGTAATTCTTTCAGTGGTAGAAGGGATATGACTAATAGTCTGCATGAGCATTCCACAGACTTTCCAATTAATGCCTGCACCTTAGACAGTGGAAAATGTAGTTCTTGATTCTAGATATCTTTAAGAGAGCTCACAAAACATATCTTTTTGAGCTGGCTTTCAGTATTTGACTTGACAGTTTTTCACCTCATGTCTGAATTATTTAAAATTGTTATTGTATTATATTGTCATACTTCATAACTGTTTCCTTAGATGTATGTTATCTTAGTCTTTCTGGCATTCCCTGGATTTTAAAATGTTACAACTCCAAATGCTACAAAGCCAAGTGCTATGGATTACAGTTTCTTTCTCTCAGGACATATAACTATATTTACCAAACACACCTTCCTAGCTCTGCTTATCTGTGGCATAGGCCAAGCCATCAATGAATATCCTCCTTCTCTTTAGTCTTTGGTAAATGCCTTTCCCCGTTGTCATCAATGGACAACCTGAAAATTTGTTACAGATTCTTCCTTTTTCTATTCACAAAGCAACAGGATTTAGTTAAAAGCAGTTTCTTATTGTTTGCTCATAAATAATACTTCCTCCACATTTAATTTGCCTGTGATTCCCTCATAATAAAATAACGGTCATTTATAGTACATCAACAGCACTGTTTGCTCAGTTCATTATTTTTTGTTATTTAGCTTCCAGTATGACCACATTTACTTTCTCTCTGCTTTTATAAATGCAATTTTTCACTTCCCTCTGGCTTTGTAACACAGTCAACTTTTAATTGAAGGTATTGCTGACAAGTAGTCAAGCAGGCTTTCCCTCTGCATGTGTATGCTACACTCATCAAAGCTTTGACACTTTAATAAATTCTATAAGAAAACATTTTTCCCATTTTTTCTTTCTGCAAAGTACATTCATATTTAATGTACTATTTACAGTTTAAGCTCAGTTTAGTATGCAAGGTAATAGCATAACATCATATTTACCCACCACTCATTCAGGCGTGATGAAACCACATATTAGGGAATTATAATAAAACAGTGTGCATTTTAAATATGCCATTCTTTCTTTGTAATGCATAAAGCACATACATTATAAATATATTTACCAATCACAAAAGATTTAAAGGCTGTATTTATAAATCAAAGCACGCCTTTACTGAAGTAAGTTTTTTCATGGCAATCTGTGACATTGAAAACTCTTTAAATTGCTTTCAGATATAAATTTTGCATTCCACTCTCTCCTCTGCTGCCCCGCTCCTTTGTTTCCCACTGCTAGGCTACAAAAAGCATAATCTACGCAGTTTTTAAAATCACATTATAGCTGGCACTTTCCTGCCGAATGAGTACGCAAGCAGATTCCAGTCAGGATGTGCACAAGCATGTGTAAATGACACGCAGCAAAAATGCAGCTGTCCGGCTGTATCTCCATGACTCTTCTGCACAGCTCTATGTACTACACCCTTTCCTAAACCACTGTATCCATTTTAATTTAGTAACATTTTGTAATATGTACCCACAAGGTATTTGCAACTCAGCATGTTGTCAGGAGCGATACAGTATTTGAAAAGGGCTTGAATCCATCCACTCCAACCAGCAGCAAGCAAAAAAAAAATAAAAAAAATCTGACCCCAAACCATATAATGATATGTAGACAATTCATAAACATTTGCAGTAACAAACACGAAAAACAGCTCGAGAACTGAATAGGAAAAAAACACACAAAGCATACCAACTGCAGACTGCCCTACTCACAAGGCAATGTTCCAACAAGTCAAAGAGTAAACCATTTAATATGAACTTTGTTGTATACTTTAAAATTAATGATGCCTTTAAATTTAACAAGTGCGTCTACCATTTGAACTAGAGTGACAAGTGTAAACATCACAATGATCTCAGAGAGAACCGCAGAACAACAGAAAGAAAAAAATAACCAGAGCTCAAAATAATCTGCAATGCGAAAAAGCTTGAGACCCAGGTGGGAAAGCCAAGGTGACACAGAAACTGAGAATCTTCTTCAAGCACAAAAGTAAGTGCTTGAGCTCTAAATGGACTAAACCAGATAGAGTCACTAACACCCACCATTGAGACAAGTGTCTTCTCCCACCCACCTGCACTATCTAAATAAAACCATCCACTCTCTGCATCCCAGGTAGTCAAACTAGCACTTCACAGGCATCGCCAGCAACCGGCTATACAAAAAAACAACAACACATTAGCAAAGCAAAAGAGAAATATGCAGCCACAAAATCAGAAACAAGAAACACATTCAACCTCCATCTCTTTGACAGTCAAAAGCTCCTGCAACACAGGCACCACACACAGAGATCCAATTCAAAAGCACAAACAAAAAACATCATCAGACAAGCTCATCTCCACTCAAAAGAATCACAAGACAAACAGAAAAATGATACCACTATATCTATACACTAATATTAATTAATAGATATGGGTCTCTAAAAGACTTAAAACTAAAAAACATAATATGAAGCTAGATATATTAAAAAAAAGAAGGTATGATAACTAGAAATCTTATTATTCTATGAACAATTTATTAACTGAATTAAACTAGTATCTTTATAAAAACATAGATGTAGGAAACCTGCATGCAAAGCTAACACCAAAGCAAAGTAAAGCAAATACTAATGATATAGTAATGATATATATATATATATATATATATATACATATATATATATATATATAGAATATGTGTACTAGATTTAATTATTTATAATCTAAGATATCAAAGTATAGAAAGAAATAAAAATAAGGAAAAAATACTTTAATGAAGAGTGCATCCAGGCTTCCTAGATTAGTTGTACGTATGTTTTTTTTATTTTAAAAAAAGTATGAAGTTATTGTTATGCAAGAAAAATTACAACCGCAAATTGGATTGGGTAGCAATGGAAATTAAGAAAAAAGTCAGTTTTCTTTTAGTTTCTTTTTCTTTTCATTAACCTTCTAACTATTTATTTCATCTTGTCTTTTCAAGAAGCTGCTGGACCAGTCCATATATTCTATTTGATCTATTATTTTCTTTGATTTCAAGAATATCATAGCATTGTCTAATTCCTCAAAAGATTTAGTTTCATCTGGAAGAAATAGTTTAAGTCTGGCTGGGAAAAGCAAATGGACTTTAATCTGTCTTTTTTAAGTTATTTTATTAAAAGTAGAAAGCATTTTTTCTTGGACATCACAGCCAGGGCTGGCCTTTGGTCAACTGGTACCCTAGGCAAAAGGGCTCCACAGCACACCCCACTCACCACCCAGTGGCCCATCCTGGTCTACCTACATCATCCAGATTAATGGAAAAGTGCCCCTGCTAGAGCGGCACCCTACGTGGCTGTCTAGTTGGCCTATGCCTAAGGTCGGCTATGATCACACCAGGTGAGTAATCACCAAACCTTATTATTATGTTCTCAAAATTTATAGGAGATTTTGTCCAGGCTGTTTTGAGAATTAGTTCTTTGCATTGAGAAGAAAGAAATCTCACAATAGTAGATCTCGGTGCTGAGTTATTTTTAGAGAAAGAAGTCACCAAGGCTCTATGTGCTCTCTTAATGCCGTATGACATAGCTTCAGGTAAATATTTTAGGGAGCCAGGATGTTAAAAAGTTTGTTATACCTTCCCCTTCAATCTTTTCAGGCAAACCAAATATATGAATGTTGTTCCTCCAAGACCTATTTTCTAGATCATCTATTTTGTTCAAAAGTAGATTGTTCTGTTTCAGTAAGAATTCAGTGTTATTTTCATCTAGGATAATCTCCCTTTCATGTCATTTAAGACATTCTTCATCCCAGATATCTGTATTGTCTGCTGATTTAAAAACTCCTGCACTTGGTTCATTTGTTTTGAACGTTTTTCTTTAAAATTGTCTAAATTATTGTATATATTATCCATCTTCAAGTAAAGTTCTTGTATGTTGGTAAGAACAGACCGAAGTTCCTTTTTCAAATGTGAGTGCTGAGAGCTTGTTTTTGTGTGACTCATTCGGGATTACAAGTGAAGAGATTTTCAAGATAAAAGTTTGACAGGAAAATATTGGTATATGAAAGTCATTTTTGGTGTTATCCCTCAGAACAACTCAAAGCAGCAGTATTTATTTAACAAATGACTAGGATAATTTAGAGGTATAATTTCCTGTCAGAAATAAAATAAAATAGCAAGGCAGGAGAAATCTGCTGCTAGCCTGTCAGCATCCTGGCCATGCCCATGTCACTGGATCCTGATTACACTTGTGAGTTACTGTCTTTTAGAATTTCTCTCTCCTCTGTCAAGGATCATTTGTCAGACATTTCTGCTTGTCTACCCTTGGATCCTCCCTTTCTAACCATTCTCAAGTCAAGTAGTTTTTGAAAGGGGGTTTTAAATGTGTGTCCACTTAGAAAACAGGTGGCTTCTCCTTGGGGTCTTAATCTTGTGTTTAAAAAGATTACTATTCTTCCATTTGACCCAGCTCATCAACCTGAATTGAGGATCTTCACATGGAAATCTGTTTTACTCACTGCTCTAACTTCAGCTAGGAAAGCATCTGAGTTGCAAGTGTTTATGGTGAGTCAACATTACCTCATTTTCCAAAAGGACAGGGTTTCATAGAGAACTAATCCCTCTTTTATACTGAAAGTGATCTCAGAATTTACTGTAAGCTAGTCTATTAATCTTCCTGTCTTTTTTTCATGATACCAACAAGTGAGAGATAAATTTCATAATACCTAGATAAAACTCACTCCATCAGGAAAAATGATCAGCCATTTGTCTGATATGAATAGAAGAGGAAAGGAAAATCAGTATCAAGACAAGCTTTTTCTTGGTGATTGTCTCATGCTATTTCCTTTTGTTATTCTCACCAACATAAACCACTTCAGGAAGGGTTTAGGCTCATTCCATCAGGGTTTTGGCTTCTTTGGTGACTTTCTAGAAAAGGGTACATTTTAGAAATATTCAAGAAGCAGCAAATTTAGCCCTCTGTACATATCTGTACAACGCACTACAAATTAGATTCTTTTTCTGATAAAGAACAGGCTTTGCTAGGACCGTTATCCCTAGGCTCTATGATACTTAATTTATTTCCTGTTCCTTTTTATTTTTTTAAGCTATGATAATCTACCCAAGGTTATGTTACTGCAGCAGTGATCTAATGTTGAACATATTACAGTTGTGTAGGTAAACTTGCCATAACAGTAACATGTTCAAATGGATCCCTGCTGCAGTAGCTGTCCCCTCCCTCCCTCTCTCCAGACCCCATTTTTTAATGTTTATTGTATTGCCAAAGTACAGATGTATGTACCGTTTTCTAAATAGTTGCACCTGTGTTTCATTTCTTAACTTCTTTTTCTTTCAGGGTTATTGCCTCCCTTCTTGAGGCATGAAAGCTCTGAGTTTTTTGGTGCTCTGTCTTTGTATAGGAGTTCCTGTCAGTAAAAATGTGAATGTGTATGAAGGGCACACTTAAGCTTTAAAAAGCTGGGCATTGGGAGGGGTAGAAGCCATATGGTGTAGGCAACTGCAACAGTGATCTAGTAGAGGATCTAGTGTTATGGCATGTTTACTTAACCAACTGTACTTTCTTTGTATCCCTTTCTACATTTGCTGTTCTGATAATTCATCCTCCTATTCTGTTATGTCTGGGAGCTGATATACATGGAATCAGTCCACTAGAGTTTTGCCTTTCTTTACCATAAGTGCCCAGACATGTGCCCTAGTTTCTGATGTGCCCACTCCCTGACCACTTCATGGAATGGCAGTGCTCCTTCTTCTCTGACCTTACATTTGATGTCCTCCTTTGTCTCACTACAACCTGAAGTGCTTATTAATGTCGCCTCATACATTTATTATTTATGTACAGCTTTATCCCAGTAGAAAAAAGTAAAGATTGCCTGTGCTTACACTGTGAAGTCACTAATGCCTGTAACTAAAAATGACTCATATTTAAGGAAGTCAACTCATACTGCTATTGACTGTAATGCTAAGGAGAGATTCAATATAGTTCGGTATTAAAGCATAGAGGCTGTGAAGTAATATCTTAAATCAACGCATAAGTTTCATTGTATATGCAGTGCTCTGATGCAGTCTTGAAAAACTGTAGCCATTCTCTTTGCCTTTGTTTTAAATCAATCAGTAGTGGATATCACAGCATGTATTATTTGTGAATTCTATAGATGTGATTCGTATTTGCTTGCATAGCTGAAGTAAATGGATGTTATTAATCCAAGTCATTTGATACATTATTTTCTGACCTGTAACAGTTGAATAGTATTGTGCATACAATATAATTTTATACACTGCCGTAAGTAAGCATTATGTATTTTGTGATGCCATGTGTGACACAATTCAAGGAACACTAATGACAGCAAAAGTATGTTATGCATAAAACAGTAATTTAGTTTCATGCTTAGTAAAGCTACAGTGTAAAACTAAGGGCAAATGGTAATTCTGTAAATAACTGTGCTACAGCTCTCATTACATTTAAGCTATTTAGCTTAAATAACAAAAAGCTAGACTTTTACATATTAGCCCATTTAAAAATGTTTAGTATAATTCAGTTATTCACTATTTGCCATTAAGTCCTTTTCCTTCCGTAAATGATAGCTGCTTATTTATGGCAATATGCTAACAATCATGCACATTCTTTTCACAGAGTAGCATTACTTAGTACTAGTACTGCTAACAGTTCCTCTATATTGCCTTTAATTGGATGGGTATATGGTCTAACCTTACCCTTTTTACATCCACTTATACTTTAGGAATTTGGCACTTACCAAGAAGGGGTTGTGATGTAATTTCCTACCTCTCACTAAGCTGAGCAGGCTAGCTGAGACACCCACATGTTCAACATTAACAGTATTCCCTATGTAAGCATTATTGACAAACTTGAAAAACAAAAAACAGCAAACAAGATAAACGAACTAAGAAGTAAAACCGCTGACAAAGTCCACGAATCACCCAACAAATTTATTGTAAGCGCTTTCATGCACCTCTCGTGAGTGCACTTCTTCAGACAATTACATAGAACCAACAGCCATATTTTATAATCAAGTCAATCAATTAATTAACCAATTAATATAATAACATTTTAAAAGGCACCATTACGTCCTAATAACCCATATTAAAAACTGTACATTAAACTAACAGCACTATTAAAAAAAACATACTAAATGTTTTAGTTAAAAACAAAAATAAAAATAAAAATGAACTATATTGATTCAAGGAATCATTTAACGTTTCAAGGCTTTTAACCTGAGTAAACATTTGATGGAAGAGACATCATTTATTCCAGGATAAACATATGCATTTGTTCTCAATTGCCATATAAGTTCCTGTTTCTCTAGTTTTAACTGCCAGGGACCACCCCTAGGGTTAGGAATAACTTGTTGCACTACAGTAAATTGAAATCTATGAGAATTAAATTCATTAATGTGTCTAGCCAGGGCATTAGTAACCGTGCCCTTAGATATAGCAAACACCGGGTTTGAAACCCTTAGTTGTCTTTAAGAAAGATATTTCGTTAAGACATTATTTAAACTACCACATAGCCAATACAAGCATAAGAAGGGCATGTTTAAATGTGGTAGGTGCAAGTATTGTAAATATATTCAAACAGGGTCTTGCTTTTACATCAAAGGTTGTAGATATTTAATACATGACAAGTATAATTGTGAATCCCAGGGCGTTGTTTATTTGGCCTCATGTCAGTCCTGCCCAGTTTTTTATCTGGGCAAGACTGAACGCCAATTTAAACAGCGCATATATGAGCACATATATGCCATATCTAAGGGCACGGTTACTAATGCCCTGGCTAGACACATTAATGAATTTAATTCTCACAGATTTCAATTTACTGTAGTGCAACAAGTTATTCCAAACCCAAGAGGTGGTCCACAGATAGATCACACAAGGTGCGACTCACAGGGTCCTGTTCAAGCTGTTGATACCTGCTGACCCACATGGATCATTCCTGGGATTGCATAAAAGAAAGTGCACACACATTCCCATGTCCAGTCTGATGATGTCAGCATCCTACAAGTATACCAGGAGAGCAGAAGCCACCCAGTAAAGCATATAGTAAGCCGTGTTAATGCATATCTCTCCAGTATCATAGCATAGTTAGGTAGGGGTTCGAGTCCTGCAAGCACTGACAGTGTGTGTGAAAATGTGTGTGATTACATAGCTAAGTAGGGCTTTGAATCCTGCAAGCGCTGACAGAGTGTGTTAATGTGTGGGGGTGTGGGGGTGATTTCCTTTGAGAGGAGTAGCGTTTTTGGAGACTGGGAAAACACATTAAAAGAGGCGCATCCCTCTTTGGAATGTCTGATGATGTCAGCATCCTACAAATATATCAGGTGAAAAAAAAACACCCAGTAAAGCATATAGTGCGCTGTGTTAATGCGTATCTCTCTAGTATCATAACATAGTTAGGTAGGCCTTTGAATCCTGCAAGTGCTGACAGTGTGTGTGAATGTGTGTGATTTCCTTTGAGAGGAGTAGCCTTTTTGGAGACTGGGAAAACACATTAAAAGAGGCACATCCCTCTTTGGAATGTCTGATGATGTCAGCATCCTACAAATATATCAGGTGAACAAAAACCACCCAGTAAAGCATATAGTGCACTGTGTTAATGCGTATCTCTCTGGTATCATAACATAGTTAAGTAGGGCTTTGAATCCTGCAAGCGCTGTTAGTGTGTGGGGGTGTGTGTGTGGTTTCCTTTGTGAGGAGTAGCCTTTTTGGAGACTGGGAAAACACAATAAAAGAGGTACATCCCTCTTTGGAATGCCTGATGATGTCAGCATCCTACAAATATATCAGGAGAACAGAAACCACCCAGAAAAGCATATAGTGTGCGGTGTTAATGGATATCTCTCTAGTATCGTAACATAGTTAAGTAGGGGTTTGAATTCTGCAAACGCTGTGTTTGTGTGTGCCACAGGTGGTTAATGCAGTGTGGAGTTTGGTTTTACTACAGTATGACATATAATTAAAACAGTATGTGCATTGTACACATCGGGTATCTGCGTGGCAAATGAATATGTGTACATGTGACCTCAATCAGTACATAGTTGTGAAGCCTGCATACTACATGAATACATTTGTTTCCTTCGACAGATTGTGCTGCTGGGGTGTGTGTGAATGTGTGTGATTTCCTTTGAGAAGAGTAGCCTTTTTGGAGACTGGGAAAACACATTAAAAGAGGCACATCCCTCTTTGGAATGTCTGATGATGTCAGCATCCTACAAATATATCAGGTGAACAGAAACCACCCACTAAAGTATATAGTGCGCTGTGTTAATGCGTATCTCTCTAGTATCATAACATAGTTAGGGAGGGCTTTGAATCCTGCAAGCGTTGTTAGTGTATGGGGGTGTGTGTGTGATTTCCTTTGTGAGGAGTAGCCTTTTTGGAGACTGGGAAAACACAATAAAAGAGGTACATCCCTCTTTGGAATGTCTGATGATGTCAGCATCCTACAAATATATCAGGAGAACAGAAACCACCCAAGAAAGCATATAGCACGCGGTGTTAATGTATATCTCTCTAGTATCATAACATAGTTAGGTAGGGGTTTGAATTCTGCAAACGATGAGTGTGTGTGTGCCACAGGTGGTCAATGCAGTGTGGGTTTTGCTTTTACTATGGTATGACATATGATTAAAACAGTATGTGCATTGCACACATTGGGTATCTGTGTGGCAAATGAATATGTGTACATGTGACCTCAATCAGTACATAGGTGTGAAGCTTGCATACTACATGAATACATTTGTTTCCTTCTACAGATTGTGCCGCTGCTTCTCAGATCATAGGTCACATATGTATGTATGCAACAAGCCCAGCCACTGTAGTGATCCGTGGCCAAGGTCATCTGTGCCACACACACCCATGACATGTACTATAGAGTACTTTGAGTGAGGGTAATTGCCTGTGGTGTATGTCGCACATGTTCATACACAACAGCGACTGGCAGTAATGGACAGTCATTATAGGTGTACAACAGCCCTATGGATATGCATGCAGGCCCCTAATGTGTTATGTGAAACACCGATGGACCCCACAATACCTATGGATATGTGGATACCAAGGGACAGATGACATAACACGTGTCTGTCTGTACACATTGGTACCCAACATACATGTTGAGGGCTACCACCTATGTGGTACTGTCAGGATAGTATGTCTAGTAAATGTGGGTGACTATGCCATAGTCAGCTTACGACTATACAGCATGTATTGGACAACAGGTATCTGTCTGTATGATACCCTTGTGTAGGATATGCGTCCCATCCAGGGAATGCAGTGTAGGCCAATGCATGCATTTCCAGATGTGGATGGACATATCCCTAGTGTGTTTGCTTGTACCTAAGAGGGTTTTATGCCACACAGGTGTGGTCCCAGGAACGTGTGGCAGTCAATACCACTGGTTACTGTTATAGTATAGTACCAGAAGAATCCAACTGTTACTGAGTTCCCTACAACTGTGTGTCATTTGTCAGGACATCATCTAACGATTGGTTATAGTCATGCTGTTGAGGTGGTGTATACTACCAGACTGCAGATCATTGATAGATATCAACAGTATTGCCCACAGCATAGTGTCAACCCATGTCATACATACATGTGTACCCATGTTAGTACATATCTGTAGTAGAATGCATACTGGCCATCGAAAGATACCATGAGATGTTAACAATGTGTAAAACAGGGTGTGCCGCACATCCCACATGTCCACTATGCACGTACATGCATACAGTGCGCACACACCATGTTCACAGATGTACACCTGCTAATTTGTAATGCACACATCACACATGTACTGTCCACTCACTAACACATGCTGGCAACACTGTACACTTCAGCCAAGTGGCACATGGGTGGACAATACATACTCAGACCTAACACTGGTGTAAACAATGCTACAATGACTATCAGAGCTGTGATGCATAATGCCTGCTCAGATATACCTACAAGGATATCAGTACACTTTCCTGTTGGCAACGTGCTACTATTGCTACACTGCTATAATGTTACCCTGTGCATCAGAACCATGTTAGCCTATTCCTGCATCAATGTGACAGATGACAGGTGGTGGCACAGGTGTCATCATATGCACAGGTTGTGTTGTTGGTTTGCCAGAGCCCGACATTGACCCATCCAATCGACATGTGTGTGTGTGTGTGTGTGTGTGTGTGTGTGTGTGTGTGTGTGTGTGTGTGTGTGTGTGTGTGTGGGACAACAGTACAGCATGGGCCAATGTTGATGTAATGTGTGTGTGTATGTGTGAGCCCTAGTTGTTTGGTTAATGTGTGTGTGTCTGCATGCACACAGCTCCACCATGTGGCTGCCATATATGGGTGGTTGTGGGACAGCCACAGACTGCACCTGCTAGGCCATACAGATCACTGTCTCTGGCCACAGACACAGTACCTGTGCCTGGCAGGAGTGCTACGGGAAGTATCGGGTACCAATCCTGACTGGGTGCTATCATCAGAGGCAGAGGTATGATGACTGAACCCATGTCCTTGCTGGGACTGGCCATTGCCATGTGCACGTGGTCTAGTAGGACGGTCAATGGACAGGCCAGTCCCAGCATTGCTGGGGCTGCTACTGCCACTACAGGAGCGGCTGAGATCCGTGGTCCGTCCGCAATGACTGCCAGCTGAAGCTGTTGCTGGCATGCATCCGCATCGGCTTCCCATCCATCCCGCATGGTCCTGGTTTATGGCTAACACATTGTGAAGGACATCTAATGTTTCCCTCCAATGGCTATCAATGACCTCGGTGTAATTCTGGATGGCACCAGCAAGGTCACGAATGCTGTCATTGATAGCAGTGTAATGGGTCCTCTGCGCCCTTAGTCCCTGTTGGGTGTACCGTTCGATATGTGCCTGCATTACAGCCTGGAACATACTGGAGGTTGTAATACCTCTGGGGGCACGTCTGCCAGGGGCAATACGTCCAGTGGTGCTCCCCCGAGAACCCCTGGACATCCGCCTATGTGGTACTGTTCCAGTAATCTGGCTATGGCTGCTGTGTGGGATGCACGTGCCATGGGTACCACACTCTCCTGGTCAATGCCGACTGTATGCTGTCCCACAGCTAAGGCCATTGGTGATGAGGGATGTATTGGCAGTATGAGTGTGTGCATAGATGGGGTTGAACGCTGTGTACTGTCGATTGGTGGACCAACAACAGACCCTGACAGACCTTCCTGTACCACAATACATGTCTCATCATCTCCACTATTAGTGGCAGTGACATCAGGTTCCCTGCTGCATTCAAACACCCCTAACTCAGCACCTGTGGAAGGAAGACAGGAAACACACTTCACAATCTGTACATGATGTTAGCACACATGCACACATGCACACATGAGCACATGCACACATGCACACATGCACAAATGAGCACATGCACACATGCGCACATGCACACATGAGCACATGAGCACATGCACACATGAGCACATGCACACATGTACACATGCACACATGCACACATGAACACAAATACACTGCTCACCACAGCACACACACACACACACACACACACACACACACACACACACACACACACACACACCAGCAATCCAACACATACCCAATAGTGGGTGAAGGTGGGTGACAGTATCACAGGGCAAACAGTCACCTCACACATGTCAGCATGCAGAATATGTGTTGCTCAAGACCATGCAGTGCAAGTGTTGATGGCCCTATTTAATGACATTATACATGGCTGTGATGCATGTGTATAGTTGTTCAGTGATTGACTACACCCTGGAGCACAATGTGTACATGGACACAACATTGCTGTGCAAGTATTATCTGCTCTGCAATGTCCTGTGCACCATCACTCAATGGTATACATACCATGGCTGCATGTGTTATCTGTGTGACACATAGATTGCCATGTCTGCTTACAGTGTCTGTGTCCATAGCGAACAATAGTGGGCACAGGTGTAGCAAATGCATGCAATGTACAGACATGGGATGAGTGGTGCATGTAGACATGAAGTAATCCCAATGCTTGACATGGCCATTGTACAGTGGTTATGGTGAGTGTGGGACATATTGCAGATATGTCGGTGCCAGCCATGCCATGGCATGCTACACGACTGCAACATTAAACACCACACATACCCAATGTGTGTCATGTGACCTATACACCCAATAGCATTCCAGGACATATATGTGACTCTTTGTACAGATGACGACAGCTGTGCTTATTGTGTATACTGGCATATGTAAGCGCACACACAACATGCTATGCATATTGTGTATAGGTGCATATGTTTGCACGGACACAACAATGAGGTGCAAATCAAAGACCGCTATGTGTAGTACTGTGGTCACTGTAACTGGATGGGGTGTACTACCATGTGCCATCATCACCATCATCATCATGCAACTTGTGGTCACTCATGGCTACTACTGTGTGACAGACCACCGCTTAGCATGCTGTACCTGAACTGCAGTGCCGTGGCTACATTCACTATTACATAGCCACTTTGTATATGGGTGTATGAGGTACCCAATGGGGAGCATTGCCTAATATGACTGTGTTATGTGTTGAAGAGTGTTGCACAGCCCCATGATAGGCCTCTACCCCTGAGGTACATCATGTATGTGTGGATGACATGTGGGATACTGAGGTGTGACCTTACAGCGGGTGTGTGGTTACACCATATGTAGCATGTCTTTGCATACTGCGTATGATAAACGTGTTATGTTGTGTACAGGTGTTGCAACTATGCCTATCCAATGTGCAGTATGGGGTTGCCACAACTGTGTCTTATGCTCTGTGTATTGCATGTCAGTGAGGCAGCTACTGACATTACTGAGCTGTGCAACATCTTACAGCAAACATGCACAGCATGCATTATGCATAGGTGTGTTACGTGTACATGGCCTACACCTCACCTATGACATGCATATTTCATTGCCAACATTGCAGTTATAACACACTCACCAGCATGGATTGGCTGCCCTGCTGTTACACCAGAGGGACCTATGAGAATATGAGAGAGTTATTCAGCAGCCACAACTGTGGCATTGCTACAGTGGATATGCTAAACTGCAGTATAACAACAGTCAACAGTCACAGGTGTAGAGATATTATTCGAAATACCAGTATTGCACAACACTAGGCAGCAGAACTGCTAAACACAAGTACACATCTCACGTAGATGTAATCTAACACTACAGTTAACTGTCATCTACAGATAGGGCATGTTACCTGCTTGCTCCGGGTGGACATGCTGGGTGGCTCCGGCCTCCATGACAATACATGTCAGAGGTTGATGTTGCTGTTGTCCAGGAGCCACCACGCTTAGGAGCAGCTCCTCCACTCTGGTGAGGGGGGGGATGAATAATCACCCCACCACCTGTGGCATGCTGTTGTCTTTGGATATCAGACGCACGCCACTGGACATGTCTAATTAAATCACTGCAGTGATGGTGTACCTGCTCATATGTCCGGTTATGCATGCCTATGTCATTTACCTGTCGAACAAGTTCCTGCCACAGTGCAGTCCGCTCCTGCTGGTGCTGGCTGCTTCTGGAGAACAGCATCGTGTACTGCTGCAATTGGCTTTGTAGTATCACCTCTTCCTCATCCGCTGAGTATGATGGATTGCGTTGGTGGGCCATCTGGCTGAAAAAGATATGATCAATATGTGTGAGCGAGTCTTGTGGTACACTTTATACCTTTAACCACAGATATCACTTTACTGACATATATACCATCCTATTGTCTGTCAGAGGTTACACACGTTCAATACCCCTTAGTGGTTCTCAGGCCACAACTAACTAACAGTGCCTGGCACACTCTATATATCACACCACTATACAACAGTACCCGACACACTGTTTGTGACACATTGCACAACCTCAAGACAGGGGTGTATATCACACCAATGCACGAACAGAGATGTCATCCATTGCAATGGATGTAAAGTACAGGTACAGTAGTACCAGTCAACCACTCTAGTCATTGATGCCATAGCCCTGCCTAACAGATGTGTACAGTTGTTACTATAGGTGGCATACTGCTGTAACAGATTATATATGTTGCTGGATACACACGTATACCCTGTAACACACATATGATTGCAGCCATTGTACAGGCATGATTACACACACATCAGACAAACATACAGCACACCACTGTATGCCAACACAGATGAGCATTACCTGTGTACCATACACTACTGTGTACCACTACTTACACACCCTTATGCCTGAGTTTTGTCCTCTGTGCAGACTACAGGAAACACAGATGACAGTGTTTCTAAGCAATGTGAACACACACCATACTGTGCTGTTTAGGCCTACAGCTTCTGGTAGTACTACAGTTCATATGGGAGTTGGATTCACCAGCAGTACCACTCACTAAGCATACATGTATTGCTGTAGCCTACAATAAGACACCGCATTCGTCAACAAGGAACTGCGTCACATTATATGCCGTACTACTATGTCTGCCTAACAGTACAATACACATCATTTGCTGTCCTCACAGCTAGGATAGACACTACCATGACAGATCCAACTTCACACTAAGCTATCACACCTTTACAGACCTTGCACACATTCAGTGTTACACTTATTCAACCTCACATAGCAGGTATTGCATTGAGTACATGTGTGAGTGCATAGTGTCATAGGTAGGTAATATGCTGTTGGCCTTAGGGCTTACGGCAGCCTAGCCATATGCTATCCTGGCCTTTGACACACATGTACTTTGATTTCACTTGCCCCTGCCAACCAGAACCACAGAAGTGTTTCCTGGGGTGTATTACCAATCTCCCACACAATCATCAGGGGTATTTATGACAACTGCTAAGGAGGAGCCTTGTTTGCTATTGCTAGGTGGTCTATTCCGGTGTATGGCATATCTCTGAGTTGGGAACCTATCCCTCCAGCATGTGCTGTTTAGTGAGCTGACAAGGTTTAGGGCCCTAGAGCGTGTATCCCAGAGGGATTGTGATATGTTGCCATGGTGGTTGTCACCCAGCTATGGGTGTGACATACCTCTGTATGTCCGGCAGAGGTCACGTCTGTGTGGCCAGTATGCAATACAGTGTAGATGTGGTTTTGTGAGTCAGTCTGCATGGGGCATCTGTTTGTGGCCAGTATTACCCTTTGGGAGGCATGTCTGTGGCCTTTTCACCTGGTGTAGTTGTCATGTGAGGTACATACCACACAGGGCATTGTGATGGGTAGAGGGGAGCATTGCCCTATATTTCTATAGATGACACACCTGTTGTCATGACACATAACACACAGACTGATTACAGGTGTAGTGTGGCACTGTCTTCATTAAGGCGGAGGCTACTGTTCACCTGTGTCCCATGTTCCCTTATCATACCTTCACTGTTAGGTAGATCTCTACCTATGTGGTAGTTAATGGGTTCAGTGTTTTGGAAAGGATGAATGGCACTGCAGTATCGACACTTGTCTACAGTCCATGCCTTGGTCACCACACACCTGTTGCAGTACATATGACCCCGTGTCACTCTGTCTCTCCCTCTCTCTCTATATATGGCTATATATATATTTCTATATATCTATCTATCTATATATATATATATATATATATATATATATATATATATATATATATATATATATATATATATATATATATATATATTATATATATGCATATCTATACACATACATGTACACATACATTGCTGTACACATGGATGTACATATAGGCACATGTACAGTCCACCTTTCATGGTGGGGATATCACTTATGCAACAGTTGAGGGATGTACAGTTATGTGATTATATTGCACAGTGTTGTGCAGAATGCATGTGGGTGTCCTTAGCCCATGTAGCATTAGCAGGCCTCACTGGTTGTAACACAGCAGATCTGACAAATCAGTCTCACAGCATTTAACCACCACATGACATATATCAGCACTGCATGGTGTTTTCTAGGCCACACACTATGACCTACATAGATATATGCACATATCAACCTTCCATGACAGATATCTGTCCACCCTTCACTAACAGTTGCAGTATGTCCCTTGCCCTATGCACATGTGTGGATACAGATAGATACGTACTGCTGCCACACATGGATAATTTACACTGTGTAGAGTACTCTTCAGGAACATCTACTACATGCCAACACATACATGTGAGTTACATACCTTACCTTTGTATTTCCCTGCTCCGTGTGTTACGGTTTTGTAGGTTTTTTTTTCTTTTTCGGTTGTTTGTTTTGGGTTTTCCCCCTCTATTTCAGTTTATGTCTCAGTTTCTCTCTCTGTTGCATCTCTGTCTCTGTCTGTGTCTGTGTCCATGTCTCTCTCTCTCTCTCTCTATCTCCCAGCACCTGCAATGATAGAATTGCATGTGTGGACTGCAGGTACAGCCTGCTTTTCTAGGTATCTGCACTTGTGCATGTGACAGCCTCCGCACCAATTGCTGCCCACCATTCAGTAATTGCATGCAGCCTGCTGTGTGATGATTGCATTACTCACTGTGATTGCAGCTGACTGCTATAAAATGCTAGGTTAGGTAGGCGTAGCCCTTTCAGCTGTCCAAGGTGGGGCCCATGCTTGTTTGTCTGGACACCGTTGTGTCAGTCAGAAGGTTGGTATATGTCTCTTAACTGAAGCTAGGGTTGTAGCCAGTTATATGCATGTTGTACTCAAACCTGAATATTGCTGCTTCCAGTACACACTTCTCAGTGTAGACATGTACTCACCCCTCCAAATGCTAACACAGGATACATGGGAGTATGTACTTTATTTCTGACTTACACAATTAACTGTCATACAAATGTGGCTATTGCACTGTATTCCTGTGGCCAGTATTTATCCTGGTCTGATACTGTGTGGTGTTTGTAAGGTGCTACTGTAACATTATTCCCTGCTAGGATGGCTGGTTCTCCTTTCACAGTCATGTCATGCAATTCCACAACAACTGCTGGTAAAGACCCACAGAACAGGATTTGTGTTATACCATTCCTGATTTCCATTTCCATTCCCTCATTGTAATGCATGATATATTTATTTCAGAACCCAGTCATTTGTATAACTGCTGTGGCTTAGTGGTAATTCATGCAGTCTATTGTGTCAATGGTCTGGGGTTCGAGACTGGCAGAGGTTTTTTCTTTTGCTGCTCAGCAGAACAAGGGCCCTGCCATAGAGTGACTAAGGCACTTTTAAGCAGTTGTAAGCGAGTTTACGTGGGTTTGCGCGATGCTTAGCGATGCTTAGCTAAGCGCACACATGTGCACACTCGCTTAAACCCACTTACTACTGCTTAAAAGTGCTTACTCCAGCTAACCCCCGCGCTAATTTCTTTTAAAGAAAAGAAAATGGGGAGATAGGAAAGTGGTGAAAAAGGGGGCACAAAGAGGGAAAGACAGTAGGTAAACAAGCTCGGGATGTGCAGGACGGGTGTAGGGAAGGTCCATATCTGCCCATTTCTTCACCAGCAACAGCTGTGCATATGCAATAAATTTGGAGTGATATTTTAAACTTTCCACCCCTGGGAGAGGGGTGAGGACAACAAAGTATGTTGTACTGCCAATTATAATTATCAGTTTACATGTCCAATGGACATGTGTGCGAAATGGGCAGCTATGTATGGGGCGTAATTTTTTGTGGGTACAGATTGCCGTTTTTTTTTTTTTTTTTTTCAGGTGAGAGTGGGAAGTGAGGTAAAGGAAGTAGGTATGTCCAGGGAGGTAGGTTGGGGAGGTAAACAGACAAGACAGAAAAGACGCATACAGGGGTGGTGTATGACACATGGGGTGGGTGAACACAATTGACGGGGTTGGATGTTTGGAAATCGCAAGCCCATGAGCCCACAGATGGTAACAGTGGAACTGAGATCCCCACCCATGGGCAGTTACCACTGCACCTTCACAGCCATGAGGGTGGCTGTGCTGGGGGCTGCGTAGGACGGGCAGGCTCACCCGTGAGATGCACCACTCTCGCCTCGAGCTGGCGTAGGGGATCAGCAACTGAACACTGGATCTTCCCTACGCACCACAACCCAGACCCTTCGAAGGGTGACAGGTGGCCCTTCTCCCCCCACGCTTGCATGGGGGGACGAGCCCCATCCCCTGCAGCGCTTCCACCTGAAGGTGGCACAGGACCAATGGAGGAGGGGAGCCCGGGCTGGGCACTGGACCTGCTGGTGCCAGGTGCACTCGCTAGCTGAGGAGGGACAGGTGGGTCCGCTGGGACCGGCCTTCCCATACGTTCTGTGATTAGGTGTGTTTAATTACAACATAAACAACAGCATTCCAGATTAGTTGTAACAGCATGCAGTAATATTCCCATTAACCCAACACACCAAGGTTCCAACAGTTGAACAGCAAGCATAACACATGCATATATTGAACCACAGTGGATATTCCAACAGCATGCAGGGATGTTTGGTAGCAACAGGCTACCATGATTGTGGTGTTTAAACAGGGCACATGCATCAACGTGAATGCAAATATTTATAGAACAATAGGACATATGTCCCAACAAATATTTAAGATTACACATACCCATTGAGGTGTGGAATTGCATGGTTTATGCACATACAGTAGGGTGAAGAAAATAACCTCGGTTAACATCTTATAATTATATTTTAGTCTACACTACATTCCTAGTAACTGCAGCTGTATATTCCCTACATGTATTATTACATTTGCCACCATACATTAGGTTGTGTAATGGGTTTGGCTAGTTCAATATATGCCTAACCTCTATCTGGCATACTAACTGTCCAGGATGCGGATGTTACTGCTACATATTTCTTGATTGCATTTCTATTTATTTATCTACATATCTGGGATGTTTTCACATGACATTTTCACTTCGATTTGTACAGAACCCTGCATTTTTTGACACACACTCACATTTCTGGGGAAATAATAACATGCTACAAGTGTGCCAGATTTACTTATGCATGCCAGCCAGTAACTGACTGTTGCAGACTGTATATATGCTTCACAGCTACTAGCACTTCCATCACCCACTTTATATGGGACTGCACAACTCTGGGTTGCCAGCACCTTTTCAAACAGTACTATTTGTATAATGCAAGAGTACAACAATATTTCAAACTCTGTGACACTGACACACTCCGGGTTTTAGACCTTTATTAATGGCATTACACACTTTTCCACAAGCTCACTCCTTTATTTGTTTTAACGGTGCATATGGCAGACATGTTCAAGACATATTATACCTTTATTAATAGATTAGAACACTCTTTTTTCAGGTTCATTCACTTATTTTATATGACAGTGCCTGCAGAGATATTATTCCAGACATATGTTACCTTTCTTAATGGGTTACTACACTCTTTTTCTGCCTCTCTGACGTTTTTATCTGACAGTACATGCAGAGGACTTTTTCAGGCAATTTTATGGCTGTATTATTGGACTACAACACTTTCTTTCATGCTCTCTCCCATATTTTATATAACAATCCATGCAGAATAATCACTAACCTGCCTGGTGGCACAGCCTTAGCAGCCTATCAGCATAGGCTTGCTGATTTGCAGCACGGTCACCTGCTGCTGTAAAGTAAATGAAGGGATATTGAGACATACCTATCCGTTATACATACTCAATTATCAATTCTTGCATACAGCATTCCATGGCTACATACTCAGTTGTGGGGCATTCTGCATCCCACGGGCCTCCTGTATCCATTGGTTCAGGCTGTCCTGCTTCCATCTCTTCAGGTCTGCATGGTGATGACAGACCTGCTCACCAGTCGGAGGAACGCCTGTGGCACTGGTGAGGTCATGAGCTAACCGGTTCCAAGCCTCTGCCTTGTACTCTGTCCCTTGGAACTGGCCCTGCAGGAGTCTTGACTCATGACGGTGGACAAGGAGCCAGACCATGTATTTTGACTCCTCGATGCACCAACGTTGCGCTCGGAAGCGTGTTCCCTCTCCGCCACCAGCCATTCTAACTGCAGATGTGAGCTACAATCAGTTATGGCATGTATTCCCACCTATGGGGCTTATATATGCTGCATTTCCCGCACTTTTGTGTGATTGGCCGTTTTTTTAAATTCTCGGCTGACTGGAGACCTGCTTAGTAATGGTTAAACTACCATTAGTAAGTATATGTCTGTTAACAGTGGCTGCTTCCCCTAAGTTATCATGGCTTAGTGGTTCTGTACTTTGCTTGTGATGCACAGAGTCCTGGGTTCGAGCCTTGTCATTCATTTTATTTTCATACTGTCCAGACAGGCTAGGGGGTGTGGCTGCATTTAAGCAACTTTGCTCTACATTGCTCCTCGTTGCCCTACGGTGCCCTGGTTGGTGTGGCGCGCACTTCCATGCAAACAGATTGCGCTGGTTAAAGTGCTATTTTGCTATGGGCACCTCTATTGCGCTGGGTTAACCATTATTAAACTATGGGCAACTCTATTGTGCTGGGTTAACCGTAATTAAACTATGGGCAACTCTATTGCGCTGGGTGAAGCGCTGCTTAGCTGCAGGCAATTATATATCAGGATCATTTAAAATATTTATTTTGTTCACTGTTACATTGGCCATTTCACTGTGTTTTACTACTATTTACACATATTTTTGTCCGGTATTATTTCATATACTGATTTAAAAATAAATACGAAGGGGAGTGGTGGGACTCGAACTGTGAAAGCTTCTTCTTTGTGCGAACGCCCTACCTTACACTATTGCTATTTGGTGTAATTTGCATACACATTCTTTCTTATGCTCTTCCATGTCTGAATTGCTAACTCTAGCTAAGCAATGGGCACACCCGCACACACATGCGCAAATACGGGCAGCTATTTCGGGTATTTAAAAAAATAAAATTAACTTTTTACTTTTTATAAATGTGATGGGGGTTTACAATATCAGGGAGTGTGGTGTTGGGTGCAAGGACATTTGAGCGGACTCGCTCTTGTGTATTTGCTTTTACTTTTCAATCACTTGCAGGGGCGTGGACATTTAGACTGCTCAGCAGTCGGACACACCACCTGCTTTCTTACATGGTCCGTGTAAGACTTACGGTTGAGTCAGCGTGCCCTCATGCATATTCATGGCATGCTGACGTCATACCGTTCAACTGCAGCCTCCGAGTAAGACTTATTAAGTCTTACACGGAGGATTCGTGAATCCGGGGGATTGTGTTTGTTACACTACTTTGAGACATTTGGTATAGTTTCATTTTTTAGTTTTATCTTTTACTTCTCTTTATTATTTATTGCAGGACAGAGTTTATCAAATGTTCAAGGCATGTTGGTATATCTCTTTCCTATTAAAGAATGCACCAAATAATATTTGCATGTTAGATTTAATGCAACCTCTGATTACACAACAGGACTGTGTTTGAATTAATGTAACCTCTACAGACAAGGCTCTTCTCCTTGGCAGAACTGCATGGTGCAGCTTAACATCTGGATACTGCCTTAATTCATGTCACAGGCAGACCACCTTACCAAATTAGTGTATTAACAAAATTGTGTTTCATTCCATCTCTCTACTGCACCCTAGTGCAATACTAACAGCACTCCATAAGCTACAATTCAATAATAGCAAAGGCTTTTTTTTCTTATGAACTTCTTGATATTTTGTTGGCTACTCCAAACAATGAATAAGTTTTACACTGCCAGGTTAGAAGTGAGTTATACCCATACTGGTTTTACTGCTGTCCTCATTTCACACAAAGGCTGTACTTGTTGAATTCTATAGTGTTTAGTTTCCTTTTCCACACTGATGATTAATCATTTTCATTACAGATGTGCCAGGTATTTACACACTTCTTGAGGTATTGTTAAGTATCTGCTTTTCAGTAATTTACAAAGAAAACACAGGAGGAATTTAGTTTGCTACTGATATTTATGCGACAGAGTAAAATCTCAAAATCTTCAACAGTTAAAACTTTTTGAAAGTCCATCTCTTTTACTTCAGAACTATTAATTTTCATTTCCTCTGTGTCACAACTGGACAGATCAGGTAAAGGAAAAAAGCTTCACAATATAATATTATACTTTGGGAAGATGCCAGAAATCTAGCCTGTTCTCATTTGTAGTGAACCTCAGCAAAGATACCTATATTTCACTGTTGTCAATGAACACAGTTTTAATCACCAACCTATGTATCTATATCTATCTATATACTTTTATATATATACTTTTATGAAGAATGTAATTAGTACTGGATAGACTGAAATTAGTTAAGTCTTTTCATTCTGCACATATGTGAAAAGTCGATGCTCTTTGCGAGGGCAAATGTCTGCACTGACTAGTAGTAAATAACAGATGTAGTTCAAAAGAATGCAACCTAGAACATTCTATGCCAAATAAGATTGTTACACCTAGCAAGCATATCTGGTTTTAGTCTATATAGAAGGCAAGAAATAGATGCATACATGTTCAGCATGTATCGTCTCTAACTCCGAGTAAATTTATCTTTTATTTTTATTTATTTATTTAGTTTTGTTAGCCAGCTATACTAGTTGGCACAAATAACTCTTTTTAGTGGCAACACAGGAGCATTGACAGTTAAGTTACTTATTCAGTACCATGTATTGGGCAAAAGAGGATAGCGGGAATCAAATTCACCTCTGTAAGATGAAGCTTTTAAGCAGCTCATAGCTGTAATCACCAAATGGTACATCAAATGAATGATAAAATGGGGGTGGGGGTTCAAGAAATAAGGAGAAAGTATGATTTTGGATACAGATGTTTAAGTTGAATGCCAACAGCTATATAGAGTATTATAAAGTTGCAGAATGTATTCTAAGAACAAAGTCAACACAAGAATGGAGAAAGGAGATTTTACTAATATGGATAACTGCAAGTTGGGTACAGAAAATAGGCAAGAGGGAGCTGGAATTTACTGGAGAAAAATGACCAAGGAACCAAAGTAGTGGGAGCAAATAACTATAGAGGAATTGTAATAGAATGGGACTATACCAAGTAGATGTCTGGACAAAAGGTTACACATTGCTTTCCCTTCCAAGGATTGATATCAAAATATAGGCAAAGAGTAAGGGATAGGAGAGTGAGATGTGAAAGACCAGCTTTGGTAGAATTTGGACTCTGGAAGAGAATCTACATTTAAAAATGGGATAATTAGTAGGGCATATAAAATATTGCATACTATACAATGACTCCCTATTACTTTCGGAAAATGTGCACGCTGATTGGCCCAGTCCAGCCAGCATGCCCACTGTAAATCCCACAATATACCAACGGAAAAAGGTCCGGTCACCCAGACTTTTTTCTATTGGTATAAAGTGCCCCCAAACCTTTTTTTTTACAATTAAAAAAAAAGACAAAATGGAGCAACGGAGACTTTCTTTTCTCCATTGCTTCCTTTTCAAAGCCTTGATGTACTCGGTATGCATGGGAATGCAAGTCCCATACACATGCGCAGTACATCAAAACGAAGAAGCAGTATACCACAACCGTCAGAAGAACAGTAATCTGCCATTATACAAAGACATTAAGGAAAATGTTTTTTTCTTAAATAATGTCATTGTATATAACAGCAATAACCAACTCCGTGGTTGTGGTATATTAAAGATTTACCCAGGGTTGTCTTTGTTCAATCACTCGGGCCTCGCCCTCATGATTAAACCACACCAACTGTGGGTAAATCTTCAATATACCACACCACGTCATCGGTTATTGCTTTAATAGCTATAAGAATCAATCAAAGGAAGATAGAAAAAAAAATGGGAAGAGAGGTTGGAAAAGCAATTTATAAACAAGCAAACAATGGAAGGGCATATGTATGACCCCCATGTATGCAACAAAGTCCAGAAGATTTAGTATTTTTGCTTGGAAGTTTTTGCATTGGTATTTTTATACCCCAAGCAGACATCAAAGAATTTTTCCTCATGTAGATAGTGAATGCCTGTGTGATGAGAAAAAGAGAGATAACTAGGAATATTTTCTTAGGAGAGTAATGAGTTGGCAGATTTAAAAAACTTCCCTACCAAGAACCCTGTCAGAAATATTGGAGAAGCAAATGATTGTAGCTGTGGAAATGATTCTTTTGAGCTGGGTCACAGAAAATGAATTGCCTAGATATATTATGGCTTTATGTTTAATTTTATTGCCTGCAAAAAAAAAAAAAAAAAAGCAATGAGTAGAAAACTGAAATTAAAATCTAAGCCAAGACTAACTGAGGTATTAAATATTGTTAAAGAGATAAACATACTGGAAGTGGGATCTTCAGAAAAGGGATGGAGCAAACTGCATAATAATAAATGGAATATGTGGAAACAATACATGCAGAATAATGTTCAGGAGAAGGAGTGAGATTTGAGGAAAGGTAGAAATTAAGCAAGTTCTGCAATGTTTGAGTGAATGATAGTTTCTTTAAAGAAAGAAAAAATATATAATGTATAGTGCACGAAAAAATGTGAATATGGTTTGCCTTCTTTTCTATTAATGTATGAAAGGGATAACTTAATAAATGTGTTAAAAAGTAGCAATGCATTATAAAGAAAAAGAAAAGCAATTTTTGAAATTTGTACAAAAGATAATTTATACCTTGATGTGTTGATGAGAATTAAAGTTATTACCAGACTGATTTTGGCCATGAGAAAGACACATTAGCCATGTCAGGAAAGATAATGATTCCATTTAAGTATTCTGGCCCTCAAAGTTAGATAATCAGATTTTATTTTTCTGCTTACCTTTGACTTTTAAATGTATCGTTCATTTCTACAAGTCATATTCTCACACTATGCATGTGTTAGTGCAAAGAAAATGATATTTAAAATGTATTTATTAACTTCATCATGTTCTCTACAGATATTACAGGGCAAAAATGCATATTCAGAGGAATGAGTAATGGAAGGAATGCATCTACAGTGACAGGATGTGATGGCGATAGCTGAGAGGTGAATAATGATGTATGGTAGAAGAAATCATTTGGGGAAGGTGATCTTGGTTAACTTTAAATGTAGAAGAACATATAGTGTAATTGTAGCTATTTAATTACATAAATGGAATGGAAAGACCTAAAAAATGAAATGTCTTTGATCATTACACACTTTGTAGGCTTCTGCAGGACAAGAGCAACTGAGATGTCTGCAGGAATCACAACAGATTTCAGTGGTTGACAACTATAAAGCAATATTTTCTGTTTCCCAAATAAAAGCAAATTAGGCAGATAAGTATAAATCCAATCACATTCCACAGTCTATTATATTTCTAATAATTCTCTCAAATACATTTTGGATTCCTGGTTTAAATAGAGCATGATTATGTTGATATTAAGCATTATCATTACTGAAGAACAGTGATATATCTTCAAAACATTACAGTGGAAATGGCAAGTAAAATACAAGGTGCCAAGAGTCTCAAAACCTATTAAAACGTCAAAACTACCACCAGATATTTTACAATGGATACATGACCAAAGCTCAAATTATTAGTATATAAAACTTCTTAGAGGTATTAAAGATCAAACAGCAACCTGGGGTCTGTTCACATAGTCATACAGACATTATTTAGGCCAAACTGTGCCTCAGGGCTGATTGCAAAGGTATATTATGTAGATGTACATAGAAGCGGGAGAAAGAGTTGTGATTCTACATAATGTGGGTGGCTTTATTTCACTAGATGAACAGTCAAGAAATAAGGTTCAGATGTTTGCAGAGTATAAAGGGTATGACTCGGAGAACTACTTAACCATTTCTGAGCTGTGTGCAGTATTATGTTATGTTATTAAGTTCAGCTGGAATATAACTACTGAGAGGATGGTGCAGTGTTGTAAAAGGCATCAGTCAGACTCTTAACTTCCAACAAGTTTACTAAAGACACATACACTGAAGAGGAACACATTTGTTGAAAACTGCAGATAAAACCCTTTTATGACTATATACATATGAAGTAAGTGCAGTGCATGGAAACTAGTCAAAATCTGAAGTTTCTAAACGGATTTTGGCACTAAAAGCTTATTAACTAGCTAGCTAACTAGCTAACTAACTAACTAACTAACTAACTAACTAACTAACTAACTAACTAACTAACTAACTAACCAGGATAGAGCCCTAATCCACATGGACCTTTTTCAGACTCAACACAGAAGTACAGCTCTGAGGCACAGTGTGGCCTAAATACTAGAGTAAAGCCAATTTTATGACTATATACATATGAAACAAGCAAGTACATGGTAACTAGTCAAAATTTGAAGTTTCTGATAAACAGATTTTGTGCACTAAACTTAACTAACTAAACAGGACAGAGCCCTAATCCACATGGACCCTTTTCAGACTAAGCACAGAAGTACTGTCTAGTCAGTGGCGACTGGTGACTTCAAATCAAAGGGGAGCTGCAGGAGACAGCTGAATGGGTGGGGTCAATGGGAAGGGGTGTGGCCAACTAGAAAGGGGAGGAGCTATGCTCAAAACCACAAAAACTAACTTTAATTAAATACGCTACCCTGAGTGCCAAACCGTCATTATGAGAGTCCAATCAAGACAAAATGAAGTGTAGAAGAATAGAAATATTTTAATGCATTCGCTTAATTAATCTTAATGGAAACAAAAAGGGTGTGAGGCATGAAAAAATAAATTACTTTTTAAATACATTACTGGAATGCCAGTCAAAATCAAGTATAAGAAAAACAAGCAGCACTCAACTCAAACCACTTCTCATTGCACTGCAGTTCTAAATATAATTTATACTCAGCTTTATTAAAGTACCAAGTAACATGCTGAAAGTAGCAATCTCTGTGATGCCCCACTTGTAAAAATGTTTCTTATCCAAAAAAGGCCTGCTGCCTGACAACTATCTACTTGTTTCATGGGGAAAACATGATCAAAGTAAAAAATGAAAAGCAAACAAGAAACAAGCTCAAGATACATTGCTTAAAGGATTACTGTACAGGTTATGGACCACACATGATAGATTGGCATTCTGTTTAGTTTACGAGTAAAGCCTGCAGAGATGACTGGAAGTCTCCAACAAGTGTAATGAGCTTCTTTAAATAATGTAATCCTGTCCTTTATTACAAATACTGTCATGCATTTTAATACCCAAGGCTTATACATTATCTAGTTATGTAAGTATTCTCTGCATGGCAACAACAGAAAGGCTTTCAATGTTGGCAATTCTTTAACAGTATGCTTATTAAAGCTTACTTGCATCTTACAATCTCAGACAAGCTTACCTGACTGTCATTAAAGCATTGCTACTTAAACACAGAGCAAAAGGCACTTTCTGAGTAATAATAAGCATAAATCAACAGTACAAAATATGACAGAAACCAGACCATTCTGCAAAATCAAGGACAGATGAAAAGCCACTGTAGTACTTGTGTCTACCTTGGATGGGGGGATACTCTGCACATTTACAGTGCATAACTGCTCCTTGCCTTGCTTGAACACATCCAGAGTCACTACATGGGGGAGTGGGGTGCAACAAGTATGTCACAATTTGAAATGTCTCTGGCTAACTGTGATGGTCCTGACACATTTGTCATACCTCTCAACCTCAGAGCAAGAAATCTGGACAAAGCCATACATAGAAGTGGGACAAAGGCCCAAAAATAAGGGCAATTTTTAAATATTGCTCTTATAAACTTAAAAAGATAATAGAATAGTAGGTCTTGCATTAGTATGAATTTTCTGAAGGGTATGAAATCTCAAACTCAAATGTCTGTCATTATTTTTTAACTTCAGTCTTTAATGATTTTCCACTAATTTGCCAAAACAAAACACAATTTTATGAAAAATGGACCAAAAATATGATGCAAAAATATAAAATAGCCACACAATACAGTTGGGAACCTGTCAAAGAAGGGACACTTTTTTAATATTAGTACTACTAACTTGAGCAGCTGACAAAATAAAAGAATCTACATGCATTTCTGAAATAAAAGTGATCTATAACTGATTATTACAGTTATTTCTTAATTGTAAACCCTCCATGTTTTCTTCCAAAATTGCTATTTTGTGGAAGGATTATTAGGGGAGGAGCAACATTTTTGAGCCAAAATCAGGGACAGTTGAGAGGTTTGGCTCTGCCTAAGTCTATAAAGCAATTTATTTGCATGAACCTCTCAACCTGTTAATGCAATAAATCTGGACAAGGCCAAATGTATTGGGAGCACATATAAACAGTACTAAAAATTGTTCTTGTATAAACTGAGACAGTTGATAGAATAACAGGTCTTACTTTAGCATACATTTTTCTGAAGGTTAGGAAGTCTGAAACTCAGTGTCTGTTATTATTTAGTGACTTAATTCCTAAATGATTTGCCAGAAAACCACAAATTTTATGAGGAACAAACCAAAAATAAGCAAAAATCTAATTCATTCTGTGAAAATCTGGACAGTTGGGAGGTATAGTTCAGCTGGGGCTGTCTTTGAGTTTGCTGCCCTTCCCCCTCACAAAATCATGGTCAAATAGAGCCTCCCCCCTGCAGCCATTCCAATAATCCATTACTTGGCTATTTCACTCCATTTATCATAGACACTAATGTGCATACTGCTTTACTTCTATTATGATTTGGACTTCATTTGAAAGTTTTATTTTGTATTTTACAGCACAAACACTAAAACATCTGCTAAACAAAGCAATGCAGTCTCACAATGAAAACAGACGTAGCATTAAAACTTCTCTGCCCTTGAAACTCACATTCATTGAAACAGCATTGAAACCCACATTCAAAGAAAATACATTTTGCCAGTGGCAGATAAAGATTAACTTTGGGCTTTCAAATCATAGGCCCCTTTCACATGAAACATACATGTGCTCTTTAATACACCTTCCTGATTGTACTAAATTATATTCCTTGTACAATACAGTACAGTTGTTAGAGGGCATTTTAAATTTATTGTTTTGTACATTTTTACAGTAACCAGTGAAACAAAACACATGCACCAATAATGACAAAACTGCCCAGTTCAGAACATTTCCATCATAAAAGTCTACTCAAACTTCTACAGTCCACCATTATCAGTAAATATGCACAATCTCTGAAGAAGTAAAAGTCATCTAAATAATTCCACATTAAAGAAATCTGTAACAAATGAAGAGGTTGCTGCTAGCAAACACCTTTATATTTCATGGTTTCATTGAAAAATAAAGTGTCTGTTGCCCCTGAGGAATACATTACCTATATTACATTCAAAAAATGATAAGTTAGTAATATTGCAATAGGAAATGGATGGCAAACTGATAACAGGTTCAAAGTTAGTATCTTCACCAAAGAGGCCATTCGCAGTATGGCAGCATCCACCCTTTGTGGGAGTAGAACCCACAGCTTTCTGCATCAAAAGCAAGTATACAACCTGTTGTGCTATTAACAATACAAGCAGAGTCAGCATAAGCAGCATTAAACTTCTCTTCCCCTGCAGCTCTCAGCTCCTTGTAAAATCTACTCAATACTCAACTGCATCTCAATTTCGCAGCACAAGAAATCTGGAAAAAGCCAAAATTTATTGGGGGGGGGGTCAAAAGCCCAAAAACCAGGGACACATTAAACATTGCTTGTATAATTTTGGAAAGTTGCTAGAATAAAATGCTGTGTTGCCACCATACATTTTACTGCCAAGGTCCCTGTGCAAAACAGTCAGAACAACATACCACTATGCCAAATCAGCTGCTTTGTGAAAGAGAGCAAGACTGAAATTTAAATAGCTATCATTTAGTGAATTCAATTCCCACCATAGCTGTCAACCTCTTAGCACAAAACACCTGGACAAACCCAGTAATGAGGGAATACAGCCCTCAAACATATTCAGTGAATTCAGTTCTTGCCACAGCTGTCAACCTTAGCACAAAAAACCTGGACGAAGCCAATAATGGGGGAATACAGTCCCAACAATTTGGACAAATTTCAAATATTCATCTTATAAATTTAGAAAATTGCTAGAATAAAAGGTTTTGTGTTACTATGTATTTTCTGAAGAATATGAAGTCTGAAATTCAAATGCCTGTCAATTTTACTTATTTAACATTTGTTAACCAGGAAAGTCTGATGGAGCAAAGACAATTGTCAGCAGAGGCTCAGGGAGAAATACTGCAGACACATGTCTTTTGTAAAATGGCGGGACACCAGAGCAAACGCAGACTCCACACAGAAGGCACCCCAGCCAAGAATCAAACCAGAGAATCTATAGCTGTGAGGCAACAATGCTACCATTGCACCATCAAATATTTATGGACTTAAGCATTCAGAAACCTGAAGTCTAAAATTTAAATGCCTGTCAATTTTATTTAACATTTGTTAACCAGGACAGTCTGACTTAGAACAAAAAAATAATTTTCAGCAGAGGCCCAGGAAGAAATAATGCAGACACATGTCTTTGTAACATGGGAGGACACAAAAGCAAACCCACACAAACACAGGGAGAAGATGCAGACCCCACATAGAAGGCACCCCAACAAAGAATCAAACCTGAAGTTGTGAGGCAACAATGCTACAACTGCACCAACAAATATCTAAGCATGTAAATATTTAGAGACCACAGATATTATGAGGAACAGAACAGATCAAATATGAGGCAAAAATCTGCATTTTTTTTACAAATGGTGGTGGTTAGGGAATTCAGGCCTTTATCACCTGCATACAAAGTACAGGGTTCAAGCCTGAGGTATTCCCTACCACACCACCATGAGTTTGCTCTAGCCTCCAGTACAGAGCAACGGGGCATTACACACACACACACACACACACACACACACACACACACACACACACACACACACACACCTTACCGATGAGCCGATTCCACCCTTTACCTAGATAACTGCTCACCTTGCTGCCGCTGATATCTAAACAGTTCCTTTGCTGCCACCGAGCAACCCTAGATATCTGAACAGTCCAAATCCTCCTCACAATTGGTCCAGTGCACCTTGTTAGCTACTACATGCATCTTGATTGGTCCAGCCTGCTGCTGCTGCAGTCCGGAGTGCCTCCATTCTGTGACATCACCACCACACAGACTGGTCGGCATCTTGGGGCTGAGATGCCTTTCCCCCTATCTAGACTGCTGAGAAAGCAGTCTGAGAGTTTTCCTGTGTATCAAGAGCACATGCGCAGACTTCTGGGAATTACAGTGTTTGTTTTTGTGGTTCTTAGTTTTATTTTTATTTGTTTTCTAGGTGGGAGGGCTGCAGTCCTGCAGTTCTATAGCATGAGCTGCTCCTGTGTCTAGTTAAGTGAATTGCTCAGAGTACCACAGTAGGTAAATGGAGGTTGAGGGACTCAAACCCCGGACTGCAAGAATCATTGTATACTCTTAGTCATCTCTGCTTACTGTCAGACTAACGGTCCTTTTAAAATACTATATCCACAGATTCACTCATATTTCAGCTAAGACTGCTGTATATCTGTTAAGATGAAAACAAGAAGGAATGAAGGGAGGGAAGAGGAAGGAATCACCTCAGAAGAGAATAAATATCCTGATATCCTGGATTAACTCCTTTCAGTAAATGGAAAGGAAAGAAGGTTATATATACATTTGAAAAAACAAAGACTCGTTTGTCCAAAACAGGAGAGAAACCATCACCAACATCAGATACATAAAACTAAACTATATGATTAGATAACTTTATAACTTTAAACAAGTAAGAATGTGAATAGCCATACAGGGGTTAATTTATGTCCAGGCAACAAATTCATATCCAACTTAAATTATGTTTTGTGATAAAGGAAATAGAGGTCTCTACCCAAACACAAAAAATTGATGGATGACTGCGAGCTATGGTTGCAATCATGGCCATGGTTCTTTGCTCCAGTGAAAGTCCATGAGAAAAGCAAACTAAACTCATGCCACCTCCAAGATATTAAACTATTAGTCCACCCTTTACTTCTAGTCAGCCATCCATGAGACTTCTGTCCATCTTGCGTAATCCTGCCACACTCCAACATTGCTTGTCAGCCAAATCCCAGGAACATGAGACAATCTCTAACCAAGACTTTTCAGTTGTGGGGTTTTCTTTATCTGATGGGAAGTCTAATTCAAGGTACTTACAGAAATTCCTTGGGCCCTCTTTAGACCATCTTGAATAGTCTGAGTCTCGTGAGCTTCCACTGGACCCCAGTCCTGCACCTTCTTATCTGAGGCTGTTATGGTTCTCCCTATTACCTACGGAGAGTGCCTTACCTGCGATCTAGACTGGGGCTTATTATTTTCTTTAGGGTCTAAGATCTATGGTGTTGATCATCATACATCTCCCACACCATCCCTCTGTCAAACACAAGAACCAAGTCCCAGCAACTAATAAAGGTAACTGCCAAATAAACACCGAAAATCAAAAGCATAAAAATTGGCAGGAACACCACAGCTTCACACAGTAAAAGTATTTATTTGTAAAATATGTACAGATTAGCCTGGAGAGGGTAAGATCTATTATTACGTACATAGTGCCTTATATGAATTATTTATGGAAACTTCCATTGACCGTGACTCGTTTGACTTTTTGTATGCGACTGAATCTAAGGTACCATTAGCTCACCATCTTGAATAGTCTGAGTCTCGAGAGCTTCCACTGGACCCCAGTCCTGCACCTTCTTATCTGAGGCTGTTATGGTTCTCCCTATTACCTACGGAGAGTGCCTTACCTGCGATCTAGACATAGCGCAGCGCCGGTTAAACAAGGTTAAACATTTTCTGGCTCCGCCAAGTCTGCTCTTCAAATTTTCCCTTAAGGAAGCTCTACTCTTAGTATAATCAGACTACTCACTATATTATAAGCCTAGCACTTGTTCTCAAAACTTCTCTACTAAGTAAGCACTCTCGTACTAAGTAAAGCACTACATCCACCTACCACCCCTGTGAATATCCACTTCCCTTAAAGGCACAGCACTCCCATATACTGTTCTAGCATGTCGAGTGGTAGATTACTGGCGTCCTCTCCAGTTCAGCTGGTTAATCTGGGTATCTTGAGACAATGCTACAATTGTCTCATGTACACAGACAACCCTCTCCTCCTCCTCCCAACAAACACAAATACATGTGAGAGATGCAACTATATAGCCAAACTGGAGGCTGAACTCTCTCAACTCAGGGCTGGCATGACCAGACAGGAGGAGATGGTAACCACACACACAACAAACCCAGTCCCACATAGACCTACCACAACTGCAAACCAAACACATAAAAACACAAAGACATACTCGGAGGCTCTAATAAAAAACTTACCTGAACAACAGAGGCTCTCAAAGCAGACATCCAAAAATCCACCACCTCAAAACAAAACACATGCAACACATACTTCAATAAATCAGTGTGTCAACCAATCACAGCCCTTAAGGCCAAACACCATGCCCGATACACTAGTAATAGGTGACTGTATAGTCAGACACACTGATGTCCCGCTTACCAGGCTGAACAAGGAGAGGGTGACTGTGAGCTGCCTATCGGGAGCTAGGATTCGCCACATAACACACCCACTCAGGTCACTCCAAAGCAAGTACAAATATGACTCCGTCATTGTCCATGCTGGCATGAATGACCTGAGACGTACCTCCCTGGACTACATGAAAAGAGACATAGAGGAGCTTTCCGATTATGTAGCCCAGGCTGGTATGACCCTGACCCTGAGCAGCATCTTGCCCTCACCAAGAATGATGCCACAATACAAAGACAAGATGATCAGCTTTAATAATTGGCTCAAGTACTGGTGTCATTCTAAGGGGATCCAATGTCTGTCTGCCTGGGATGACATGTTGGACAAGCCACGCTGCTTCGCAAGGGATGGCTTACACCTGTCACCACTGGGCTTCCAGATATTGGCTAAGGCTCTTGCCACCCCCATAGTGCCTTTTTTAGGCAAGGCTCAAAAGAAAAACCCACCCAAAAATGGAAAAAAACTAAAGGTAATGCTGCTCAATGCCAGAAGTCTAAATCTCAAGATGCAGGCACTCGATGCACTCCTCATCATGGGGAACATCGACGTGTGTGCAGTAACTGAAACCTGGTTCAAGGCTCCTGAGAGCACCCCAGCACTACCAGGCTATACCTCGTATCATGCCTTTCGGCCCCAAAACCCGGGCCGAACCACAAAGGGAGGGGGAGTGTCCATATTCATCAAGGACACCCACACCTCCAGGTTAGTAGCAACACATGAAGCATCAGAGACCATAGAGGTGCAACTTACCATAGGCAAAACTGCTATACAACTGGTAGCATGTTACAGACTACCCTCTCAATCTCAGGAACCCCACGCAGCCTTCCTGAAGACATTGGAGGATATGAATGTATCACAAAATACCATCATACTGGGAGACTTCAACTACCCAAACATAGATTGGGTACATTATTCTAGCCCTAACACCCTAGCCCAAAGGTTCCTGGAATTCATAAATTCAAATGCACTGGAACAACTAGTCACCTCTCCCACTAGGGGAGATAATATACTAGACCTGATCATCATGAACATGGGGACAAAATGCTCCACACCGGAGGTATACCCCTCACTAGTGAGATCTGACCACAAACTAATCACCCTGGATATACATATCCCACCTCCACCCCTAGCACAAAAGACCACAGTGAAAAACTTCTCAAAAGCAGACTTCACTCTTCTTAAGACTGAGATGGTATCCTTTAAGCCCACTGGGCCAGTGGATACCACATCCCACAATGCCGAATCCTTCACAAATGCTTTCTATGGACATCTCCAAGAATGCATGGATCATGCAATCCCAAATAAATCCAAGTCCCTCTCCACCAAAGGCAAGCATCCTGTCTGGTGGACCTTAACCATTAACAAATTGTATAACAAAAGAAGGAAGCTACTGCACGTCAGAGCAAAATCCCATAAAGGGAAGACATCTCTGATCAACATTAGCAGAAAACTACGTTCTCTCATAAAAACATCCAAGGCCAACTTTGAGAGAAAAATCGCTAAGGACACTAAAGATAACCACAAAGCCTTCTTCAGCTATGTTAAAAACCTGGGCAGAAACCCTCAGATATGCTCAGAGTTAGTTCACAACAACAAAAAATACACTAAACCCACAGATATTGCCAACATTCTGGCTGACAGGTTCAGTGCAAATTTCTCCCCTTCCTCACCCCCAAAAGAAGAAATACTTATCCCAGCTGAATGTAATCTCCCTGTCATCTCAGATGTCCAAGTGAGAACCGCCCTCAACAAAGCTAAAAACACAGCATCAATGGGACCTGACAGTATCCCGGGTTGCGTGCTACGTGAACTCCAAGAGGAGCTAAACCCGCACATAAAAATGCTATTTAACCTTAGCCTTACTACAGGATATGTACCTGAACACTGGCGTACAGCAACAGTGGTCCTACTCCACAAAGGGGGTACCTCTACAGACCCTGGGAACTACCGCCCCATAAGCTTAACCAGCCTGGTCTGCAAATCTATGGAAAGAATCACTATGGAACTCATAAACAGAGACATAGGGGACCTACAGACACTTGACCCCACCCAGTTCGGCTTTATAAAGGGCAGATCCTGCCTTTTGAACCTGGTTGACTTTTTCGAAACAGTCACTAGAGCCATTGATGAGGGCAAAGCAGTCCATACAGCCTACCTGGACTTGGCTAAGGCCTTCGACACAATACCTCACTCAGGCATCATAGATAAGCTCAACAGCTTAAACGTAAACCCTTATGTCACTAGATGGGTTGCAAACTGGCTAAAGGACAGAACCCATAAAGTTAAAATCGCTGGAGCAATGTCAGACTCAAAGCCAGTCACAAGTGGTGTCCCACAGGGATCTGTCCTGGGACCCCTCTTGTTTGGCATTTATTTCTCAGATGTTAAAGTAAACATGGGAGGGTTGTGGCTGACAAAGTTCGCAGATGACTGCAAACTAGGCGCCATAGTCGATACACCAGCGGACACATACATCCTACAAAAAGGCCTCACAGAAACGAACAACTGATGCCGGAGTCACGGCCTTAAACTAAACGCCAAAAAATGTATAGTCATCCCCTTTGGGAAAAACAAAGTACCCACAAATTATCACATAGACAGCAACCCACTGAGTATGGAAAAAGTAATCAGAGATCTAGGGACCCAAGTCGACAGCCACCTCTCATTTGACACCCACGTTGCCAAAGTGGTTAGAAAAACATTCTACCTTGCACACCTCTCATCATGAAGGGATTCACATCCAGATCCAAGGATGTTATTGTACCCCTATACTCCTCCCTCATCAGACCCATGATTGAGTACAATGTCCCATTTGGTATGTACCTCACCCGGCATTTGCAACAGCTGGAGAGACCACAAAAGTACCTCACCAAGAGGATCAAGGGTCTGCAACATATGTCTTATTCTGCCAGACTAAAGAAACTTCAGCTCTATTCAGTAGCATACCGCCTGCTCAGAGGTGATCTCTGCCTGACGTACAAGTCCATGTCCAATCAGGATCTGATGGACATGCTCCACCTCAAAAAATCCAAATCCATCAGGACTACGAGAGCTAAAGACTTAAACCTCGGCACAAGTATGAATAAGACATGCTGGAGGGACAGATTCATAACCCAGAGGCTTCCCAGGCTTTGAAACAAGATCCTAGTTCATATTAGGCAGAGCCCCTCACTGACTCTCTTCAAGAGAAATCTTAATGAGTGGATGGGAGATCGTAAGTTTACCCCCAGGGGTCACATCTGTGTCACTGCTAGACAGGGGCACAGTAAACTAATTCTATTATATAAGGGCACCTTCATTGTGTCACTACTAGACAGAGGCACAGTATTCCAAATTTATTCTGTACATTTTTGTACCATTTCATGGGGTGGCAAAAGCCACATCACTATGGCTAGGCTTACAAATGCCCCAGGGTAGAAAGCCTAGTACTAAACTATGAAACTATGAACTATGAAACCATTGATAAAGGGCCTTCCCTAGGTTCATAACTCTTTGACTAAACCACCCTTATGTTTGATTGTGTCAGGCTTCAGTCAAAACATGGTCAGAAAGGTTGTACACTATGCACTTCACCTCTTCATCTTGTGTATTCCTTGTGGGCGCTCGTTGAAATGTTTCCTCTTGTGGCGCCCTCTGCTGAGTGAACGAGATGACTTCACCATCACCGGTAAGGGATGAAAACCCTGTTTCTCAGTTGGTCTTTCTTTTGGTCTGGCTCCAGTATTATGCCGTTGTACTGTGTTACCTCCAGTCATCAAATTACTTGATTGTGGACCATCATTCACTAAAGGGTTATTCAATGCAACATTCTGTACACTATTATGGGAAGGCAGCACACCAGTTCTTATGGCAGCATCATCTGCTCCTTCTACATCCTGCTCTAGTCTAGGTTTTGATTTTGTGGCACTACCATATTATTCTGTTCAAGCTCAGGAGCCCTTTGTTGGCCACCCCTTTGCTCTGTTGTTCTTGGCCATACAAAAACATGGCCAGATACAAAGTCATTATAGTCTCTTACTAGTTTTCCTGGCCTTATGCGTTGAAGTTTCAGTTCATAATTAGACACCTTGGTGAAGGTATTTTTTAAAGTATGCATATACCTTTCACCCTTAAAGTGCTGCTCAGTATTTAACCTGCATGCTTCTACTGCCTCTAATAAACTTTGCTCAAAAGGCAGAAAATATTCAATCAACAGGTAGATATATCTGAAGCTTAAGTATAAGTTCATTTGTTGCCATTGTTTGAGTAAGTCTGCATGCATTTCACCATAACTAGGCATACAAAGCACTCTTAATCCCCTAGGGATGATTTTATAGTGCAGACAAGAGGTGTTGTCATTGTTCTCTTTAACTTAAATAAATTGTCTTCCAGTTCTCTTACAAGTTTCAAAAACTCAGGAAAGTCATTACTTACAGGTTCTTTCTCTTTAATAGTTTCCACAAAATTGAGCCCAACAAGTGGATTCTCAGGTAAGTTTATCACCTTACTTCATGTCTGCTGCAGGTTTCTGCTTGACGGATTATATTCCAATTCTATGGTTTCTGTCTCAGCATATCCAGGGTTGAACTCAAAAATAGAACCAAGACAAACACAGGAACAAAGTCCCAGCCACTGATAAATGTAACTGCCAAATAAACACCGAAAATCCAAAGCATAAAAATTGGCAGGAACACCGCAGCTTCACACAGTAAAAGTATTTATTTGTAAAAATGGACCAGATAAGCGCTTTCATGTTGTAAAACCAACACTTCTTCAGATAATAAAAACACAAAATCACAGCTCAGTTTAAAAACAGTTAGATGCTCAATCAGCTATGTTAATACATCACTTCTTTAAACTAATTTCCTCCTGTTCAATACAGGTATTAAAGGAACACAAGCATTAATACCAAGATGTTTATCAGCCTGTAGCCTCAAGATCCATTTAAGTTATACTGTTTCAGCGTAGTTAGTGAAATCACCCCTCCCCCCGGTGACCCACATGCACTATTTGTAGTACTCTAAAAACAAACTCATGTCCAACATTTTCTTTAATATGTTTAGCTAGTGTATTTTTCATATTGCAAGTCCTAATCTCATAAGAATGACTAAAAATTCTATCTTTTAATCTCTTGTTGGTCTTACCAACATAGAATCCTGTACAGGACTTGCATGTGGCTAAATAAATCACATTTGTTGTACTACAATCTGCATAGAATCCTGGAATAAAAATATATTTCATCCGTGGATGTTTAAACACTTGTTCCTGTGAAATATATGTACAGGCTCTGCAATGCCTGCAACTGTATGTACCAAGTCTAGCAGACAGCAAGTTACTTGACCTAGTATTATAATTCCCTGTGCAAAGTAGTCTTTTCAAGTTTAAACAATTTTTATACATAAAAGAGGGATTGTTCCCAACTATTTCAGCTGTCTTGTTGTCACTTGTGAATATTCCCCAGTTTTTACATATAATATTATATACAGAGCCTATGTCATTTGTGTACTTCAAACCAAATCTGAGTTTACTGACAAAGCTCCTGTACTTATGCGCACAAGAAGCATGTCTAGAGAAGTATGGGGCAGCAGTGTTTTTTCTATCCTTGACCACCCTCGCCTTATGCTCTATCAGAAGGTCCTTCTTATAGCCCCTTTTCAAAAAAATGTTAACTCAATGCATCAATGTTTTCATGGAATGCTTACTCGTGTGTGCATAGCCTAGAGGCTCTCATGTATTGGCCTCTTACTACATTAGGATATATATGCCGGGGGTGCATACTATCAAAGGACAAGTAACTATTTTTCCAATATCCCTTTCGGAATAAATTGGTGTCTATCTGACCCATTTGGTTAACCATTAATCGTACATCAAAAAAAATCTATCTCGCTATAAGAAGGACCTTCTGATACAGCATAAGGAGAGGGTGGTCAAGGATAGAAAAACCACTGCTGCCCCATATTTCTCTATGAAGATTATACTATAGCAAATGTGATTTATTATAGCAATAACCCATGCCTGGGTGTGGGTAATGTGAGATTTATCCATGGTTGGCGTGGTTTGGTCCCGAGGTCGAAGCCCGAGGGACCAAACAAAGACAACCATGGGTAAATCCCGCATTACCCACACCCAGGCGTGGGTTATTGCTATTATACTATGACATTATTTAAGAAAAGAAATAATTACTTTTCTTAAATAATGGCATTGTATAATGCCTCTTTGCTGCCCTTCCGCAGCTGTCTGGTATCATGCAGTTCTGATGTACTGCGCATGCCTACGCAGTACATCAGAGCTGTGGCCAAAAGCAACAGAGAAAGCAAGATCTCCATTGCTTTTTGCTGTTTTGCTATGTTAAATGGGTTTAACATAGCGAGACAGCTTTAAAATAAGCAACGGAGATGTCCGTTGCTTATTTTAAAGCTGTCTCGCTATGTTAAACCCATTTAACATAGCAAGACAGGTTTAAAAAAAGCAACAGAGAAAGCAAGATCTCCGTTGCTTTTTTCACACTGTGTTGCTATGTTAAAGGAGTTTAACATAGCAAGACAGCTTTAAAAAAAGCAGCAGAGATCTCCGTTGCTTTTTCTAAACCTGTCTAGTTATGTTAAACTCTTTTAACATAGCGAGACAGTGTTTTAAAAGAGACTTATACTAATGAAAAAAGTCCGAGCGACTGGACCTTTTTCCATTAGTATAATTCGATTTACAACGTGCATGCTGGCCAATCAGCATGCACGTTTTGGAATATTAATGGGGGGTCATGGTATAATTAGCCACATGCAAGTCCTGTACAGGATTCTATGTTGGTCGGAGGAAGGGAAATGGTAAAATGAAGATTTTGCAAAAGGGTCGCTGGAGAGGATGCTTGAAAATTTAGGTCATCCAAGTAAGGCAATATTTGGATCCCTTGAAGCAGACAAAAAGCAATCACAGGAGCAAGGCATTTGGTGAATATCCTTGAGACAGTTGAAAGGCCAAAGCAGAGAACTGAAAATGCCAGGAAGCAACAAAGAAATGCAAAACCTCCTGAAAAGAGGATGGATTAGAATAAGGAGATAGGCTTTTTTGAGATCCAGAGACACCATATAGGCCTGAAGGAGCAAGGAAGAAACAGAATCTGAAAGGACAACATCCGAAAGGAAGGCATTTTTAGAAAAGTGTTTAGATGAAAGAGATCTGGAATAGGTCTCCAAGTGCCCTCTTTCCATGGCACTAGCAACAGTCTGGAGTAGACCCCTTCCCCTTTGAGACACGGGCACCTCTTGAATAGTACCTTGAGTCAAGAGATTTTAAAGAACCTCTGGGAAAAAAAAGGAATTGAGATGGCTTAATAGAGGCTACAGACACTACAGAAGGATCAGCAGCAGGACATTTATATGAAAAATAACCCTCATGCACCCTATATAACCTGTCAGGTTTCTTGGGAGCAGGGGGCAGAGAATCAGGCACATGAGAGGAATTGGAAAAAATATATAGTAAAGCAGCCAAAACAGGAGGAATAGCTGCAAGCTTAGGAGATTCCACCTGCAGCCACTCAAATTGCCTCTTATGGATATAAGAGACCTGAGCACAATCCCACTTAAAAAAATCCATCATCCTAGAGAGTGTGTCCCCAAAGGAAATTTCCTCAAAAGGAGCATCAGGGCTAATATATTCCTCCTGCTCTGACCCATAGTCCAGTGGAGAAGAAATTTGAGTAGAATAAGTCAGGGATTCATCATCAGAATATGGCATCCTCAGAAGAATCCTGTTCTCTCTGCCTTTTAAGGGGAGTAGAAGACAGAGGAACAAGAACTGAAACCCCTAGAGGCAGCTTTAGGGACATTAAAGAAGCAAATAGCCCATGAGTAAAGGCCTGCCAGTCACTTTGTGGATCCCTAGGAGCAGAAGAAACATGTTTAAGTTTTTATTTCTTTTTTAAGGGAATGTCCCCTCAAAAAAACCCAGGATGACAGTCAAGAACCGTAGTAGGAACTTCTTTCCCAACTAAAAACAGAGGAACTCCCTTAGGCCCCACTGAAAAAAAATCAACCATGGTTCCCCCTGAACATCCGAGACTGATGCCTGCAAAACATATTTGAATGTGCTGCCAGCCAGATCCTCATCAGCCTCCAACACAGTCACTGCAGACAAATCCGACAACACAGCTGGGCTAGCCTTTGGGTTTGTAATGACTTCAGGAGAAGCACCTGGCAAAGGCTGGACAGTGGAAGATTGTGGTTGTACTTTTTTCTTCCCTAACAGCTGACCTTGGGCTGGGGAGTCCTTCTATTGTATCTTTAGTGAGAAGCTTAAGATGCTGGTTCTCAAGATTAAAGGAAAGGGAAAAAAGTCTACTTTGAAGGGTTTTCGGGATGAACACCTGACAAAATGAACAAAACGCATGGTCATGAGAACCTCCTAGACAAAAAAGTCACTTATCATGGTGGTCTTTATGGTGAATCTGTCTCCCACATTGGCATTTACCCTCCCTGGATGACATTAACACCAAGAAGTACAAAAAAGTAAGAAAAAAACAAAATCCCCAATGAGGCACTTATCTGCAACTGAAACAGAAGCCAGGTAGTCACTGGAGAATGAAAACTCATTCCACTGGCAGAAAATGGACGCAGGTAAACAGACCATTTGTGCAAAGATATGTTTGGACTGCCAGCAGAGAAATTCTGACTATGGTAGGGCTGAACATCATAGCTCTCAACTGTCCAGATTTTTGCAGAATGTCCAGATTTTTTACTCATATTTTTGGTCCATTTCTCATAAAATTGTAATTTTCTGGCAAATCACTGAGGATTGAAGTCAGAAAATAATGGCAGACATTTAATTTTCAGACTTAATATCCTTCAGAAAATTCATGCTAATGCAAAACCTGTTATTCTATCAACTTTCTAAGTTTGTAAGAGCAGTATTTAAACATGCCCCTATTTTAGGCCTTTGTCCCCCCATTATTTGTGGAATTCCCCAGATTTCTTGCTCTAAGAGGTTGAGAGTTATGCTGATCACCACCTTTATGCGCTACACTATGCAAGGAGCATTTGGATGACGTTCAGCATACCTTTAAAGCAACAGGAGTCTTTGGTAGACTGGCCGAATGTCAGGTTTCCATGGCAGAGGACTCCCATATGTTAAGAATACTGCATCAGTGAATCTAAGGACATATTCTGTTTCTTCTTTGGATTGTGAACTTTCATTTAAGACGGCTTCCAATTTTGGTTCTCTGTTTTTGTTCTCACCATAAAGCAACATTTGTGTTTTGTTTTCTTTACTGTTCTCTCTGATTTTTATATTTTCACTACGTATTGTACACTAGTTTCTACTTAGAGTACAGTTGTTGGGAATAATTAATAACATTTTTATATTTTTTTGTAACTAGTGCTTAGGAATTTAAGTACTTAAATAAAAATGAAGTTGAAGACACCAGTTCATATCACACAGAAGTCAAGAGCAATGCTAACCTTAATTTGAGGAAAGTGCTTCATTAATGCAGCTGTTAGAAAATTGAAGGATGAAGTCAGCACTGACCAAGTGTAAGTCGAACTACAGTAGGGAGCAGAAGCTGACTGTCAACACAAGTGCAAGGAGCTATGAGCACCCACAAGCAGCAAGAGGAAAGCACAGAATATAAAATGAAAATTAAATTGTGAAATGAAGGCTGGCAAAAACTGTATTTGCACTAAAGTTATGGAGTGAAGGGGTCTGATCTCATGCAAAAGCTTAAAGCAAGCACACCAAAGTATTACTACTGTCTCTGTTTTTACAAAATATACAAAATGATTTGACAGATAAAAAATGCAAGAGGAAGCAGATAAAGTTATGTGTGATTCCCAAAAAAAAAACATTTTCCTCTGAATTGCAATAGAAAGCCACAAAGCCATAACATAAAAATATAATATTAATCTACATGTAAGACAAACTGACTGGCATTAGAAATCCTTTATTGATGAGTGCCTTTCCTGTTTAGTCTCTGTGTACAATGAAGTTTCCTTTGTGTCTTTGTAGCAACCTGTAGAATGCTAATGACATGGCTTCCATAACTAAGTATGCTGTTTATCTAACTTGTATTTTATTTACTGTTTTGTTGTTATCATCTTTTCTAACCAAGGCTATCTCTGAAAGGGTCTGTGACTCCAAGCAGTAAGTGGATTTGGAACAGTAAATAATCATTCTCAAATTCACAGAAGAAAAGCTTTTTCTTATTAATACTTTTTTGGGAGCACTGCTTGCTCCCCTTTGTTTTCTTAAGGCCTTCACCCAGTGCCCTACATCTATTGCCAGGTCTACCAGTTTCTCCTAGGCTCCCCAGCCTCACTCTGATACAGCTGGGGGCCAGCATGGATCCTAAGTTTATCCTGGGGGGGTCTAGCAGTCTATATTCAGGTGTAGAGTATTTATTTGTGATGGCCTAACCTAATACTCCCCTCTTCGAACACAGCATTCATGGTTGTGCCAAGGGGCATGCTTGCAATGAGGATATGTAGAGTATTGCCCCACCTGTATGACAGCTTAGTCATGCCCGCCACTCTTTCTCCTGTTTGGACCATGTCCTCTCATCAGGATGTCCTCAGCCTCCTCTAGGGATTATCACAAAGAATTCCCATGGAACCACTCAATCCCTATGATGGGCACACCCATCCCTGCCTATCACAGCAACATTTACCCAAGGCACTTATCAAAACTGGGTCGACTGGGCTGTAGTCAGGGCTTTATCCCCCCACATCATTGGAGGGGTTATTCATATGTTGCTTTTGTTGTTAGTTTACCTCGTTCTTACAATTGAAACATGCCACAGACTCTCCTCCTGGTATCAGGAATCCTACCCTGCTGATGATGGAAAAGGGTATCTTAGATGTATTTTAAAGCCAGGATAATATGCTTTAGTTAAATGGCTAGAACACAACTGAACTAAAAATACAATGTCAATGGATTAGCTCATTAGATATGGACCTCTGATGTTTGGTGATCAGAAGGTTCTGAGTTCTATAACTACAGAAAGCCCTGGGCTCTTGTGTAAGTACTGAGGATACAGTGCAGTATGGGATGCTGTGCTGTGGAAGACCTATCAGAATGGCGTATCACATCTCTTTTACTGGAATGGTACAGTTACAAAGGCATTCATCAGCTCAAGAGTGCAGAAATGTTCCCTGTAACTTTACCTGATGCTCACTGTAAATTCTACCTCAGAGAATAACTGAAAAAGGTTAACTGGTTCAGTATGTTTACCTGGTATAAAATAAAATTTGTTTTCCTTTTTCTGTCTTCACAGACACAGCATACTAAGATGTTTTTGAATAAAAATGATGAGATGTTTTGGGCCAATTAAACACTGTATTCATGGTGCCAAATACACTATAACATTGCCAGTTAATCCCTATTGCTAAAGGCATCACAACTGATTTTGACAGATTAAATTACACAAAAATTGCACTTTCTGCTTACAAAACTAAAGTAAAGCACTTTAAGTAGGTCACATATTTAATTAAAAGCCTGTAGTTACTGGAACAGTAAAGAAAAAAGTGCAACATGATTGGCATAGCCTGCAACTACAATCTTGTATCTACTAGTTAGAAATAGACTAATTAATAAAAGATTATCGACTGGAAACAGACTGCCTGCCTTGCTTGGATTACTTTCGAATACTTAGTAATGCTGTACAATTATATATTTTCTATTATTATTTTTTGTTTTGTTTTGACTTAAGATGAGTTTAAGTTCGCTACTTCTACTACTATTGTCTGATCTGATTAATATACAATGATTAACTAGAAATATATGGACTGAAAATCTTTCACACAGAGAAGTTTTTGGACCCACTACACTTTAGTGGGTTGTTTTGAGACTTTGGGGATACCATGGAGATTACTTGTAAATAGACCAATTGCAAAACATGTGTGTCATTCTGGGAAGAGAAGTTTGCTCCCGCTAGATTAAAAAAGGCAGATGTTCCATTTACATTTCAAAGACCGCAACTACCTCATTAGCTTCTGCCAAAAATAAGATGAAGTGTGGCTTTAATTTTTGATGACTCCATATACTGGTCTGTGTCACTCACTGAAATATTTGGCTACATATTTGCCGACACTGGATATAGTTACTAGCTAGACCATACAAAAAAAACAAGCACCTGCAATCCACGGGCTGTAACTATAAGCCTAAAGTTCCTTAATTGAAGAAGACAAAATACATTTGCATATTGAATGGAGATAGTCACAGATCTGTAGCTGCAATCTAGGACTTCCCATCATCGGGACATTGAGCACATTGTCAAAATCAGTGATCAAATGCTACTAGATGATGTCACAAGTTTCTGTCATCATTACTAGCTGAATGTAGATGCACAAATTCAGTGCATTGCTGAACAAAAGTTTGCAGAAAATATGTTTAAAAAAGCTACAGCTGGTGCTCTACACAGATTTCAACTCAACACACAGGTTATACAGTGTGTTGACCCCTGACACAAGTCAAAAATAAACAATCCAGTATTAAAGATAGAGGTAAAAGAGAGTGATAGTAAAACACGAGAGCAAGAAGTGCAATTAAGCATCTGATTCACCTACCCAGCCAAGTCAATGATTTAAAACCATCCTTACAAACAGACAATCCGAGGTATAAATAGGCTCAAACATCTCCTCTCAGTTCTGTTTCTAAAAGGAGTTACAAAGGGCTCAGCACTCACCCCCATATTTTCATTATTTATTAACTAGCACCTTACAGATCTTTTCCAATTACCCATCGTTGTTTATGCAAAATACATGGTTACTTGTAGGTCTAACTCCTCCTCAGAAAATGCTAAAAGTAACTTAAAAAGGACAATGAATTGCTTTCTAGCTTGATTACAAATCACAACCTCATACTTAAAATCAAAAAAAAAAAAAATCAAGGCCATGCTATTTAGAACACCTTAAAGGCTGCTAAATTATCAAACAATTGGATAATTTTCGACACTAAGGAAGAACCACTTGAAACAGTTCAGTGGTACAGATATTTGAGTACCAGGTTGGACTTGACCATCAGCTTTCTATACCATATACAAATCACCAACTCTAAACAGAACAAACTCCTTTTCTGTATTAAGAAAAAAATCACACTTTTTTTCCCCTGAAGGCAGAGCTACTATTGCCAAAATAGGCTTTTCTTCTGTAGTTTGGTTTTGACCTTTCTGTCATTGCAACTACCTCAGAAAATAATCTAAATGCTCTACAAACTGCATCAAATAATATATGCAGTTTTGTTACCCTCTGTCCACAAACAACATTATTGGTCCTTACTATCAATAGCTAATTGGTTTTGAGTAACCTTCCACAGAACCACTCTAATTGATTAGAGGTCTAGGCTAACAAGACAATGTACATTTCCCTTCATTGCAGGTAGGCTATCAGTAAAATCTACCCCATACAACCTTAGAACCCCACCCCCACCCCACTAAGCATAACCTTTAGATCCTCCTCTGAAATAAGCTGCAACCAACAGAACACTCTCTCACCATTTTAACACCTCAAGTATAGGAATCTCACCTGCCACATATAAATTCCATGCCCACATACCCAAAATTTTACTCAGAATTAAAATAATTGCTATTCTTAGACTGATCATACAAATCTTTCCACAACAGAGGGACCACTGAGCATAAACAAGCCACTCTTATTTTTCATTTACTGCTTTTCCTACAAACTTTAACAACAGTGATGTATCCCTATTAATTCTTTACTATTTTTTCTCCCCTTCCCTTAAATTCTCCCATCTTCTCCCTCCTTTAACCATTCGTCCATCCCCACCATCTCTTTCACCATTTCCCTGCCAAGTTCACATTTCTCTTTCCACTATCTCCTCCTCATTGCCACTGTTATATCTGTAGTTTTTGCTTGTTTGTTTGTACTACATCCTGTTTGCAAATCATTTTAATATTAATACTGTTTTATTAATAATAGTTTAACTTTGCAATCCCACTCTGCTGCAAAACTGTCAAACTGGATTGTTGCTCTGCAGTGGCAGACAATCAAATAATAATATACATAAATAAATATGAGAAGGGTGATAAAGGATAATGAGGGAAATGTACTCACAAGCAAGGAGAATTGTGTTAAGCAGATGGAAAGAGCACTTTGAGGGGCTGATGAATGAAGAGAATGAGAGGGAGAGAAGGTTGGATGATGTGCGAATACTAAATCATGAAGTGCAGTGGATTAGCAAGGAGGAAGTAAGGATAGCTATGAAGAGGATGAAGAACGGAAAGGCTGTTGGTCCAGATGACATACCTGTGGAAGCATGGAGGTGTTTAGGTGAAATGGTAGTGGAGTTTTTAACCAGATTGTTTAATGAAATCTTGGAAAGTGAGAGGATGCCTGAGAAATGGATAAAAAGTGTTTTGGTACCAATTTTTAAGAATAAGGGTGATGTGCAGAGCTGTAGTAACTACAGAGTGATTAAATTGATCAGTCACAGCATGAAGTTATGGGAAAGAGTAGTGGAAGCTAGGTTAAGAAGGGAGGTGATGATTAGTGATCAGCAGTATGGTTTCATGCCAGGAAAGAGCACTACAGATGCGATGTTTGCTCTGAGACTGTTGATGGAGAAGTACAGAGAAGGTCAGAAGGAGTTGCATTGTGTCTTTGTGGACTTAGAGAAAGCATATGACAGGGTGCCTAGAGAGGAGTTGTGGTATTGTATGAGGATGTCGGCAGTGTCAGAGAAGTATGTAAGAGTGGTACAGGATATGTACGAGGGTAGTGTGACAGCGCTGAGGTCTGCAGTGGGAGTGACAGATGCGTTTAAGGTGAAGGTGGGATTATATCAAGGATCAGCTCTGAGCCCTTTCTTATTTGCAATGGTGATGGACAGGTTGACAGGTTGACAGACGAGATTAGACAGGAGTCCCCGTGGACTATGATGTTTGCAGATGACATTATGATCTGTAGTGAGAGTAGGGAACAGGTGGAGGAGACCCTGGAGAGGTGGAGATATGCACTAGAGAGAAGAGGAATGAAGGTCAGCAGGACTAAGACAGAATATGTGTGTGTGAATGAGAGGGAGGATAGAGGAATGGTGAGGATGCAGGGAGTAGAGGTGGCGAAGGTGGATGAGTTTAAATACTTGGGATCAACAGTTCAGAGTAATGGTGAGTGTGGAAGAGAGGTGAAGAAGAGAGTACAGGCAGGATGGAGTGGGTGGAGAAGAGTGTCAGGAGTGATTTGTGACAGATGACTACCAGTAAGAGTGAAAGGGAAGGTCTACAAGAGGGTAGTGATACCAGCTATGTTATATGGGTTGGAGACAGTGGCATTGACAAAAAGGCAGGAGTCAGAGCTTGACGTGGCAGAGTTGAAGATGTTAAAATTTGCACTGGGTGTGATGAGGATGGACAGGATTAGGAATAAGTATATTAGAGGGTCAGCCCAGGTTGGAAGATTTGGAGACAAAGCCAGAGAGGCAAGATTATGTTGGTTTGGACATGTGCTGAGGAGGAATGCAGAATATATTGGGAAAAAGATGCTAAGAATGAAGCTGTTAGGTAACAGGAAAAGAGGAAGGCCTAAGATAAGGTTTATGGATGTGGTGAGAGAGGACATGCAGGTGGCTGATGTGACAGAGCAAGATGCAGAGGACAGGAAGAAATGGAAACAGCTGATCCGCTGTGGCGACCCCTAATGGGAGCAGCCGAAAGAAGAAGAGTGCACTCATGGGTAGCAAGCAACATAGTAACAACACAGTTTAACGTCAAAAAAGGAAAGACAAGCCTGTTATCCAAGGATACAGGTACTCTGTGGAATAGGAATCTAACAGAATATGCCATTGAGCCTATGAATGTGGATGAATACATAGACAATGTATTCAAAATGTGTCAGTTGTCATATAGAAAGGATCACCACTGCAGAAGTTATCAAGATAGTGACATAAATCAAACTTCATACAACTACAAGTCATAAACAGCCCACACATATAATTCTGGATTCACTGACACATGTAGACACAGAAATGAGTCAGACTATGCCTTCAGGATTTAGCCTCAGAAGAACTACAGCAAGAAAATGAAAAAAAAATAAGCAAAATATAGGCACTGAATGACAACTTTAATACATGAACCAAGACCAGTGCCGTCCTGTAGATGACACTGAAGCCAATCCACCATACAAACTGTATTTGTCAAATAAAGAGGTCTCTGAGGAAAATAAATACAAAGTTGTACTTTGTTAAATAGATTGGATTTAGCACTTTCATCCCATGAACCTAAACTTCATCAGAATCTAAAACTTCACCTTCATTCTCAAATATAAAGGATCTACTTAAAGAAATAGTCCAAATTAATCCTAAACATTTGTGAGTGTTTACCCAAAATGTAAATTCCTCAAGTAACACTATGAAATGTAGTATAATATAAAGTCATATTGAAATAAATAATAGATGTTGTACTGAAAAGAATAATAACACAATAAAGTACAAATATATTTTTTTTCAAGTCTGAAACATTTAACTATTATACTCGTACTGAATACCGCTTAAGCACTGAAAAGATGGAAATTATCTCATTTAAACCTGGGGAGTGTGTGGAGTTTAGCCTAAGTTGCCAAACAAGTTCTTTTAGTTCTAACTTCAGTGACCAATCACCCCCCCCCCCCAGGTTCCCTACTGACCTTTTGTAAAATAGCAGCTCTAAACTGGCTGCCTGGAATCCCCACATGTTAGAGAGTTAAAGTGCATTGCTCATATGCTATACCTTAATATCATATAGGTGTTCATAAATCCTTTTGTACAAGGCCTGTTCTGTTTTCCAAATGTAAACACTTGAACAATGGGTACACCATGATATGTAAATGATCCCACTAGTTCTCCAATTGTCCTTCCTTGATCTAATTAAACTTTTAATACCATTATCTAGTGTAGGTAGTTCTTCTAACATAATAAAAGAGCACTGTTTACATGTACCACATATAGTAGTCCCCCTCTTTAATAAAATCATGGGGTAATGTTTAGTATTGGATTCCATATAAGTTTTGAAGTTGGCAGCCATTTTATAAACAAATAGAGGTTGAACCTCTAAAATTTCCTTGTGCATTGGAAATGCACTAATAATGTTTCAATTTCTCTTAATTTATTTTACTTTTTTAGCACATGCATTGTATTCCACAATCAAAGCCCTCTTAAAATCACTGTGCAAGGGGTGTAGCCTCATTGATAAAAGTAATCATGTTATTCTTCCTATTCAGCCCTAATAAACAGGGATATTTCCTACCCCGTTTGGAAAAAAATCAATTCACTAATACCCAAATAAAATATAGAGAGTAGCCTTTCTCTCGAAACATTTTCTCCAACTTTTGAAATCATCAAGAACACCCTCATTTGTTGAGGTCACACATGCTATATGTATAAATTGACCTCTCACAAGAAGACTCCTTTTCTGAACTAGTGGGTAGAAGCTGTTGAAGTGAAGATATGAGTTACTAAACATAGGTTTGAGGTAAATTCTAGATTCAAACCAGTTGTCATTTAAACTAATGTGGTGTCCACATAATTCATGCCCTTTTTGCTATGTTGCCATGTAAATTTCCAAAATGATGCAGTATTGCTCAGGTATTTAACAAACTCATCCATCAAAAATTCCGACCCAAACCATAAAATAACACAGTGTCATAATTTACAGTGTTTAAAATATGGTGAGTTGAAAACACAGGTTTTTTCCCAGGATAAAAAAAAAAATTTGCATAGATGGGGGCGCAAACTGTCATTGCTATGCCTTTTACCTGCCTGAAGAATTCTCCCTCAAAAAATGTAATTATTATCATGTACTATGGTCATCATGTCCATAAGTAATGTGAAGTCCACACTTGAGAGAAATGTATAATCAATAAGACTGTCGAGAAACAACTCAAGTCCTTCTGTTCTTGCAATACATGTAAATAAATCCAAGATGTTGATAGTAAGAAACTGAGTATCACTGACCAAAAACAGGGAGAAAATCTACTCAAAACATTCCATAAGTCTTTTATTAAATGTAATGTATCCATAAATACTGGTGTATCAATAAATTCTGGCTTCATTTTTTTATTAATAAAAGTAGCTAAAGGGTATGTTTTTAAACATGGGCTGCCACTACTGGTCTATACTTTCTTTCCTGTGCCAAAAAAAGGAGGTAATGACTAGATTTTTAATTGTAAGATGTGTAAGTGTCAAAATCTATTCTTTCTTCCATAAGAAATTCCCCCAAAGACAAATCATTTTTTGATATGCTATATTAATTTCATTATGTGAGGTAGTAATATAAATGCTACTATCATATAGCATATTTAACATGTATGTGAAATATTGAAAAGAGTCTATAATGACAGTCCCATTGCTCTTGTCAGCTTCCATAACCCTTATTGATCTATGTTGTCTTAAACAGTCAAAAATGTCATGTTCCTAGGTACTTAGATTTTTACTTTTAGGGTGCCTGTGTCCATTTGCCAATTTGTAATAATCACTGGTACATTCCCTTTCAAATGCCTGTAGGATGGGGTGTGGCGGTAGCTTAAAAGTACTTTTTTCTTCATTTTCTTCCTACAGCTATCTTCATGTCCTGAATTATTGAAAAAAGAGCCAAATTAAGTTCCTTATAAAGAGTTTGAGCTCAGTGATAGAATCAGCTACATTAAATCAGTGTGCGGGAACAAATCTACACCCTTTTGAAAACAAATTAAAATAGTAATAGGAATGCCACTGAAATTAAAAACATTGTATCCATTGCAGGACATTGTGACACCATCATGGTTAGATAAAACTAACATCTTCTCCCATTTCTTTTCCCCTTCCCCTTGGTTCTCTGATTTCTTGGGGTGTGTGCCCTTTGCTCTTGGGGAACCAGATTTGGACCCAGGTCCTGGACATGGGAAGTTTGAGCAGCTAAGCGTTCTTATCCCTGAAGGTCCAGAAAATCCTGCTCATCATGTATGTCAAATATTGGTTCAGTGTGTGTGTGTGTGTGTGTGTGTGTGTGTGTGTGTGTGTGTGTGTGTGTGTGTGTGTGTGTGTGTGCGTGTGTGCGTGTGTGTGTGTGTGTGTGTGTGTGTGTGTGTGTGTGTGTGTGTATTAAAAAAAAACTAAAGTAGTGAATCTGTGGATTCTGTCATGAAAATTTTAAACTTACAAGCACAATTCTACATACTAAAATTGAACACAACTGAAAGGAATGACAGCACAGACAGCAGCATGACAGTGGTGGTGTCTGCAGCTGCAGAAAGTATATTGTCATTCAGAAGAAATTCTAAGCTGCGGGTTACCTGTGGTATATTTTCTACAAAAGTAACAGCATGTGTTGAGTGCTTTATACCATTCATGCAGCTACAGGCAAAGGTACAAACTCAGGAGTCCTATCACTCATCCATGTCATGATGAGAAAACAATAGGGCAGACCATCAGTACATGGTGGAATTTACAGACAAAGTCACAAAAATACTTGGATGCACAACAAATTCCAGAATAAATGACATCATAGGAGCCTACATATTATCTGTTAAGATGAATTTTCCATCTGACTGAACAAAGGATTACTTATTTCATTACACCAGATAATGAAGTGACAATTACAACATAGTCATCTTCCCAGGTTATATATTATTTCTACTACTTTTACCTTAAAAGTTTGCCAACCTGTTGCATTTTTCTGCCTTGTAAGCAACAGCAAGCAGCAATCATCCCCCAGCATGTGCAGATCTACTTCTGTTTTCGGAACACAGTCAAAAGAAAGGCACAAAGGACTTCCAGGCACTCTACAAATTTAGTAAAATACAAAAACTTAAAACAACTTACCCAAAAGCTTTCACACTTCATGCTTCACCATTGCTGTTTGTATGAAGTGTGAATCAATCTATGTGAGAAAGACTAATAGAAATTTAAAAGAAAGGATTAATGGACTATCCATTATAAAAGAGAAGTTAAAACTAATGTGCTAGTGAAACATTTAGCAGAGAATGGTGGCATGCATTCTTTTAAGTCTGCAGTACTGCAACGAGAGGAGAGTGTGTTAGGGGCGGGGACATAAAAAATAAGACAGAACTCTGGGAGGTTAAATAGATGAACATGTAGAGATCTTATTAAGCACTTAGTTTAAATAAGATGTGTAGCTTAAAGCCAATTTTAAAGATGCATTTGTTAAAGAGACTATTAATTGGTTTTATAGATATTAAGTGTTTATTTTTAAGAAATTATTCATTATGTAAATTATGGGGATTATGTCATTGGATGAATTTATTTACGTTTGAACAACTGTTATAAGTTTTAAACCTGAAGGAGCTTGAAGTGCGAAAGCTTTTGAGCTAGTTGTTTTAAGTTTTTGTATTTTATTAAATTGCAGACTACCAGGAAATCCTTTGAGTGATTCTTTTGACTGTATTTGAAACTTTTTATTGACTTTTAACCTGCTTTGAGCTACCATTTGACTGACCTTTTTTGGAGTAGTATCTTTTGGGATAGACACAGAAGTTTCCACCTGGGTTCCCCTTCTCATTTTGGTTTTTCCATGACCTTTAATCTGGACAGTCTACTACATATGCAAACTATTGTTTTAGCCAACCATTATGATGAGTTGGGAATTGTACTTCTGTGGAAATATGCTTTTGTGCATGAGCCTTTATCGTCACTGTCTGCCTATTAACTTGGCATTAATCAGATCACCCACAGTCTTAGGTCACAAAACATTCCTTAAAGCTGTTGAATTGAGTTCAGCAGGAGGTACAGGTCCAGATAGCTGCCATAACTGCCTAAACAGGAATGAGTTTGGCTATGTTAGTAAAGTCTCTACTCCCTAGATGTTGGCTTCCCAGTTTAGTAGGCCACTGCCAGCAATGAAATACAATATTGGAGCATTCTCCACTCCTTCCAAAGTTATATATATATATATATATATATATATATAAAAAATTTAACTTTATATATATATATATATATATATATATATATATATATATATGTTTGTGTCTTTCGGCTTTTCCCGGTTAGGGGTCACCACAGCAGAACTCTGGTCCGCTAATGATTGGCAGTAGATTTTTACATACTGGCTTGCCGGGCCTAATGCACAACCTTCAACAAAGGAATGCCCATTCACGCATGTCGCCACAAAGAAGACGCTCTAACTGAGAATCGAACGGGCAATGTCTAACTGTGAGGCGACAACGCTACCGCAGCACCACCACCACAGTCCATATATATATATATATATATATATATATATATATATATATATATATATATATATATATGTGTGTGTGTGTGTGTGTGTGTGTGTGTGTGTGTGTGTGTGTGTGTGTGTGTGTGTGTGTGTGTGAAGGACAAACATTTCACAAACAAAAAATACAGAAATGTAAGCAATAACTGAGTAGTTTAGATTAATTACATATAAAAATGTGTAGATGCATTCTAGTAACCTAGCAGAGTGTGATGCACACTATACGCATTACTTTCTAAAGTGAGTTGTGTTTGGGTAGCCATTTAGCTTTTTATAGGGTGATACAGTGATGCCTATGATGGAGTGGGTTTGTAATGAATCAGCAGATGCAGCTGGAAATTATCTGGAGTTTGGTAATGTTTTTTTATTAGAGGTGGATACAAAAATGGTTGGTCCATATTCTAATTGGGAGAGGAGAACTCCTTTGCCAATAGCTGCCGTGTCAGTTGAGAGATCTTTTTGGCCCAGAAGAAAAGGGAGTTCATTTTTGCACTCATTCTGGCTATGTGGAAATGGAAGTTTAGAGACTGAGCAAACTTTAATCCTAGGTATTTGAAGGTGGAGGCTGTTTCTATGGTAGGGTGCTGTATTCATTTACTGACATTTGATTACTGGGAAAGTCTGACAGGGTAGGAGCCCATTTTCAGTGGAAGCACAGGGATAAAAGCTCCAAAGTATTACAAAATATTTTAAAATTAATAACTTTATAATCTTTAAAAATAATACAAAGAAAATACTGTTTAAATAATTATACCAAATTATACATAATATTAAAACTTTGGAGTAACAAGTTATATGACCTTTAATAGTTACAGACATTTTAGTCAGTTTATACAGAAAATCGAAATTAAAGGTAAGTTAGTATACAAAAAGTGTAAGCCAAAGATAGACTCAGGTGTTTGTTGAATTTTCTGTAGAGTTCTAAAATAGCTTTGGTCTTGGAGGGGTTAAGAAATAGTTTATAGTTTATTAGCTACTGGCAAAGCTAATGCAAGTCTGACTGGAGCTGGGATTGAATGTTGGTGTGAGAGTGACCTGATTTGTAAATGACCATGTCTTCAGTATATATGATGAGTGGGGGATGGGGGAGGTCACAAAGAAGTTTGTTAATGACTGCTTGAAGAGAAGGGGGCAAGAATGGATCATTGTAGTACACCTTTGATAATAGGTGCAGATGCTGATGGGGAGTCTTATTTTTAAACACCTTTATTAAATTACCACTTAAGACACAGGCACACATACATTAATAGAAAAGAAAACAAACCATATTAACATTTTCTCCATTTATATACAATATATACCACGTGTTTTCTTTCTTTCTTTTTTACTTACACTAGCTCAACATTACATAAATTGCTCAGTTTCTGCCTTCAGTTAAACTTCACTCATCCTCCTGAACATTATTCTGCATATGTTGTTCTCACAATTTTCCATTTATTTCTTTGCAATTTGCTCCTTCCCTTTTCTAAAGATCCTACTTTCAAATCTCTTTTACAATATCCAGTACTTCAAATACAGTTGGTTTAGAATATGATTCAGTTTTCTAGTAATTGCTTTTTTGTCGGCCAAAATAATTAAACTCAATAATGCCTTACTATGTCTAGATAATTCAGATCCCGTGTCCTAGCTCAAAAAATTGATTTCCATAGCTACAGTCATTTGCTCCCCCAATATTTCTGACAGAGTACTCTGTACAGAATTTTTAAAATCTACCAGCTTATTACACTCCCAGAAAACATGTTCCCATCACACCTCCACCATTTGTTATCTACCTGAGAAATTATTTGAAATTGACTACAAAATAACTGTGCAAACACTTCCAAGAAAAAGACCAATTTTGATGCCTGCATTATATCCCAGATCCTGTTTTCAGTTCACTCTCCACTTGGACTATGAGACCGACATGCTTACAGACTGGACATTATCCTGTTCATCCCATCCTGAAGAAATGCAAGCAAGCAGAGCCACATCATATCCTCTCCTACTAAATTCTTCTGGTGTCCAAAGTGCTAACTAAATGTGTATCACCCAGGTTGTAGTTAGTGCTTTATCCTCCATTGCCAACACAGCTGACGTGGTATGCAAATCCTGATTGAAGCTCTCTGTGTCTGGGTGAGGAGGCTGACAATATCCATCAAAGAAGTACTGAAAGTAACAAAACCAAGGACTGACTGACCAGAACAGATTCCATATAACAGTCTTTGCTATGTTCTGTGCCACAAATACAGAAACACAAGCTGCTAGATGCCAGAAAGATTTATCTGCATAACATCCTGCAACAGAGTGGAGAAACTTTGTCTACATTTAAGTTTCTAAGGGTGGATGCACACAGTTATATGTTTGTAACCAGTCTACACACAGTCCATTAAATGTTGATAATGTGTACACTTGCAATACACATCTAGTGAGTCATCAGATATACTCTTTATACACACACATACACACACACATGCACACACGCAAACACACACACACACACACACACACACACACACACACACACACACACACACACACACACACACACACACACACTGTCTGGCTGTACTACATGTCATTAACCACTGAATGTGACTGGACAAAAACTCTGTCAGAATCAGATTGTTGGCCCAAACCAGTGTCTTTCTGTCCGATATTCACATCCGTTCAAGTGTTTTTCTTGCCTAAAGTACAATAGAGGATTGCATCAGGAGCCCTAGGTGAAGTGAAAATAGGCGTGATAATAGCAAAAATGGTTCCACAATTTTTTACCAAGAAGGTCACTATTGCAGACAGGCACCACTCTCTTAGCAAAGGCTACTGAAAGTTATACAGAAAGGAATGGGGGCTTGGCCTGATTGGACCTTATAAGTAAAAGGAATTACAACATTTCAGTAAAATCCTGGGATCCATAAAACATACTGGTGTTATTAGTTTCCCTGAAATTTTCTGGGGTCTCCATATAATGGTACAATGGCTAGACAAAAATGTCCATCCCTTCCTGTACCCTCACTGAAACCTCTCCATCTGTTGTCATTAGTACACAAACTATAGTACTTACAATAACTTTACTTTGTAAAATAGCAGCAGAAGCAAATTCTGTATCACAGCAAATAGGGCTTCCCTTCCGCCTTCTCCTTTCTCCATATTTTTTCAAGTGTTTCTCTGCTTGTTATGGAGGTTAGATAAATGTTTTCGTTCAATTTCTCACTATAACATATGCCATGGTCTCACTGTAGTATCTGAATGCCAATACTCCCTTTACTCTTTTTCATTACATTATATATTGCTGCTGTTCTCAGCCATCAGTGATCTTATTAAGCGCTGACATACTGAAGAATTTACACTACTTCCAATGGGGATATAATATGACACTGTCACAGTGAAGAATAAATTCTTCTATAAGCTTGTTCTAGAGCTTTGGAAAGCTATTAGTTTAATGCCAACCAATGTTAAATCTTCTACTATTCACAATATATAGAGGAGGATTATTTGTTACGGTCTGTCAGCAGCAAAAGACTGAAAATTTTATAAGCAGGCCATAGGAGTTACATTTTGCTTATTGTCCCCTTTGGCGTCCTAAGATAGTTGTAAAAGTTGATCAAAAACTAGATAGCTTTCTAAGTGTTAAAAACCCATTATACCAGAGATATTTGGAATTCCCAAGGTCCACAAAGATGTTAACAATCCCCCTTTAAGACCTATAGTAGCATCTGCCGGATCAAAAACCCAACCATTGGCAATATATGTGGACACTAAGCTAAAGCCTTTTTATGGTCTATATGACCATATTTTGATAGATTCTTGGGACTTTTTGTCCAAAATAGGTAAAATAGTTTTCAATGACAATTTTAATATTTGTTACAATAGATGTCAAAGACTTATTTTCTGTAATACCCCCAATCTATAGAGTTACAGCAGTTTGAGGAAATACTAATTGAATTAGATTTTTTATCAGCCATGGATTTTAGGCTAGTTATGGAAAAATGGAAATTATATTGAAAAAAAATTTCATATATTTTCAGGTGGAGTATTACAAACAATTAGAGGGCATTGCTATGGGTGCTTCATGTGCCCTGGTGTATGCAAATATCATATTGTTATATTGGGAAAACACTATGGGCCGGATTCACGACTGGCCAAATTCCATGCAGGAAGAGTATAGCTGCTCCTGCATGGAATATGTCCTCCGTGTGATCCAGGGTAGGGCCGTTTTCATGTGCACGAGTGGCCCTATACTGCTCCTGCACGGAATTCCATTCGGTATGCAAATCACCTCATTTACTGGTGAAAACCATGCAAATGAGGTGATTTTGTGATCTAGCAAGTTGAATGTATTCCATATAAGAACAGTGTCAGTGCAAAAATGTATTCGGCTAGTAGCTGAATACATTTTTGCATTTAACAAAATGGAGGCATGACAGCTCGTGAAAAGCATGTATTATGTAGAACAGACAAGCCAATGCCCAAATATAAGGCCATTGGCATTAAAAGCAACATAATTTTTGTAAAAATAAAACTTTTATTTTTTTTGGCTGATCTCAGCCGTTTAAGCTAAGGGCAGTGGTGTGCAAACATGGGGGAGCCGAAAATAAAAAAAAAAGAAAAAAAAAAGGGAAAAACTGTCATTTAACAGAAATATGTATTCTGCCATTATAGTCAATGGCAGACAGAATGTAAACAAGACAAGGGAGCACTGGTTGCCAAGGGGAAAGGGTGTGCTTGGGAATTGTAACTATGGACCTGCACACTGGGGTATGCAAATGAAGGAACTTATACTGAATCACAGATTTCTACCTACTGGAAGCGTGCATCTAACTGTGCAGGTGCAGGAATATGGAACCTTGTAGACAGGACAAGAGGATGACTTCAGTAGGGAGTGTGTCATTCTTGGTGTAAACTTATTGGAGCCCTCTGGCCCGTGTTTGCTCTTAGCTAAGCAGAGCTAAGGAAGGGGGTGTGTCTCACATTGTTGAGCACTGTTTTCCCTACTTAAATGGGTTTTAAACAAAAAAAAAAAAAAGAAAAACAGGAAATAGCAGCTCAGTTCACATGTGAGCATTGGGTATGCGCGTCGCGCCTTGGGGCTTAAACGGGAAGGCAATGGGAAGGGAAAACAGCAGCAGGAAGGCAATCAAGGAGAACTAGCATAGCTGGCAGGTGAAATGTATCAGAATCAGCCAATTACACAGGCATCAGCTTATCCGAGCACACTACTATAAACTATGCAAACCCCCTTCACTCTGGTTTTTCCCACAAACTCTATACCACCGATGTACACAGACTGGGAAATTTTACCTGACAAAACTAACAAAATGATAGGGGCTGCTGTCACTCTCATACATCAGTATGTGCAAGAGGCTGAGGGTTGTGAGGATGTGAATGCTGATACCATCCCACAGTGAAGAGGAAGAGAAGAGTGTACAGAACCAGGGTAACATACCAGGGCCTATATGAGCTGGAGATAGTGGAGTGCTATAGGGTGGACAGGGACATTCTACAGCAAATTGATGAGCTGTGCTGGCCCCGCCTCACACACAGAACCCACAGAGGGGAACCCATCCCAGTGGATACCAAGGTATGTGTAGTCTTATGAATACTAGCCACCGAATAAAGTATCCAACTTAGAACCAAATGACCAAATGTAAAATAAATAAGACATTGGTGACACACAGCTGACAATAATGCACATTTATTTTTCTGTCTTTCGGCTTTTCCCGGTTAGGGGTCACCACAGCGGAACTCCGGTCCACTAATGATCGGCAGTTGATTTTTACGTGCTGGATTTCCGGGCCTAACGCACAACCTTCAACGAAGGAACGCCCATTCATGCATGTCGACACACAGAAGACGCTCTAACTGAGAATTGAATGGGGAACGTCTAACTGTGAGGCGACAACGCTACTGCAGCACTACCACCGCAGTATAATAATGCACATTTATTAACAAACAGAAAAAGTAAGCTCTTTCACGGATCAACTTCGCTAACAAACAGAAAAGGTAAGCGCTTTCACGGATCAACTTCGCTTCCTCAGACTAACAGAAAAAACTGTGAAAACACTTTTTTACGTAATTCAAATATTAATTAAAACATTCAGCATTGTCTCTCTTAAAGGCATATACTTAATTCTATAATGCAGGATATAAATCAATGCTAAAATATATACATTGCAACATAAAATGTTTAAAAAACGTATAAAAACATTTAAAAAAACATTAACCTTGGACAATAATGTTAAAATTCAATGATATAAATATACATAAAATTAAATTGATAAAATGATTTAATATTTCAATACTATAAAAAGAACTACATTGTATTTAATGTTTCAGACTTCCATTCCTCAGAAATGGTTTCAAGGACACCATATTATTAATTCCTGATGGCTTATCTGCTTGAAGCCTGATAATCCATTTCTGTTCTATCATCTCGGTATAATTTTTAAAATTACTCCCTCTCACATTATCTTAAGTCTTCTGTAATACAAAAAACTTAAACTTATGTAAAGGGCCATAATTCTTAACATGCTTAGCTAGTGCATTATTTTCTTTCACGTTGTTGATATCTCTGATATGCTCTAGAATTCTGTCTTTGAATGGACGATTGATTTTACCTATGTAAAAGACAAAAAATACTGTGCAGAAGCTAAAATAAATAACATTATTGGTGTGACAGTCGCGGTGGTGCAGCGGTTAGCATTGCCGTCTCACAGCAAGAGGTTCTCTGGTTCAATCCTCGGCTGGGGTGCTTTCTGTGCGGAGTCTGCATGTCCTCCCTGTGGTCGCATGGGTTTCCTCTGGGTGCTCCGGTTTCCTCCCACATCCCAAAGACATGCTGTAGGTGGATTGGACACTCTAAATTGGCCCTAGGTGTGAGTGTGTGTGTGTGTGTGTGTGTGTGTGTGTGCCTTCTGTGGAAGGTTGGGTGCCAGGCTGGCAACTCAACACCATAAAACTTCACTGGCAATCATGAGCAGACAGGTGATCCACTGTGGCGACCCCTAACTGGGAAAAAGAAGAAGATTGGTGCGACAGTCTGCATAGAATGTAGCTTCAAAGTTAAAGCGTGTAATAGGATGTACAAACCTCCCACCAGCAAAAATGTAGGTACAAGCTGTACACCTCCTACAAATATAGGTGCTTAATCTATCTGATGTTTGTTTCTTATGTGTCTCTACACCTCTGTGGCATAGCTGGTCTTTAAGTGATTTGTTCCTTTTGAAAGAAAAAAAGAGGTGTATCATTAATTTTTCCTTCTAATTCTTTGATCATGGAGAGAATCTTCTAATTGTTCTTGATAATCTCACATACTGAGGAAATATTGCTCGAATAAGTTAGAGACGTGAATGTTGTTATCATCTCCCCTTAAATTATCTGAGCATGAAGTCTCAGTGTTTACTTGAGTGTGCATTGTCAATGTTTCTTTATTGTTATTGTAATATGATCTGCATCTATCTGGTCTATTATTCCATGCCTCTCTTATAGAGTTGTCTATATCATGTGCTCTATAGCCTCTCTCAATGAATTCTTCTTTCAGTCATAGTAGTGCCTCATTCAATAGTCTATCATCATTGTAAAGCCGCATGATTCGAAAAATCTGCCCTTTTAATACATTCCTTTTAGTGTGTGTAGGGTGCATACTTGTATATAGTAAGAGATTGTTTTTCCTTACTGGTTTCCTATAAAGTGAAGTAGTCACTACATATAAATCATCTCTTTTTACTTTGACATCTAAAAAGTCAATTTCTGTGAGTGAATACTTACTAGTAAACCTCAGAAAATTTGTTGTATTGTTTAGAATGGGTACTTACACCTGTGTACTGTGTGTATGTATGGGCTCACATTCATGGCATGTCCATCTTTCAGAAGGTGACAGATACTGACATCTGGCGCAGTGAGTATGGATGACTGCTGACATGGGTATTGCTGAGAAGAATCATGTTAGGCACTGCAGTTGTCGGAACATGGCCCTGTCAACCACAGTACTGCCCATAGGCCACTGAGACACAACCCTCCATGTCTACATGCTGACCACTTCCAGACAATATTGAATACATAACCTGACACACAGACCCCTGCATATTGTACACATGCAACAATTTATCCTGTAGATTGGGCCAGCTTAGGTAATCTGTGCTCCACTGATACTACTCCTCACACTTACATGTTACTGCATTTCTACATAGGATTGTTGGGGAGGGCACACCTGACAACTGTAAACTGTGCTATGACTGTACTTGTATGTCAGGTACTCTGTTGGCTTCCACATAATTTTGTACCCTGACCTATCATGCAGACTGGAGGCATATCAATGGACTACAGATCTTAGGTTTTATTGAACTACATTTCAGTTTCAGACTTCTTACCCTTCAGAATTAACATACAACTGCCAGACCTGTTGCAGTAGGTATGGAGGGGGGCTGTTCACTATTGCCATCAATTGGAGGCCTTAGCCCAGCCTTTATTTATGGTCATCTACACCTGTCCTGCTGGCTGAGGCTGGTGGTGGGTATGTGAGCCTCACTGCCATGCATGTGTGTATCCTATGGATGCACATTTAGGCCTCCACATGTACTGTAGGGTCATTTGTCACCTTGTCTAGTACTGTCTAGTGTGTTGACACCAGTATTTGTTATGGACTTTATGCTGCCCATATAGGTATCCAGTATCTTCTGCCATCCCATTCAGCCGCCCGATTCCCTTGCATGCTCACATCCATACCATAGACACAACTATAAGAACATGCTACTCCATTCAGAAATTGATAGGAAGAGTGACTTACCTTGTGGCTGGGCCAGTATTGAGGACTGTGCTGGAGGGCTGACTATGTCGGATGCACATAGTACACTCCCTATACATGGTAAAGCACAGGAAGTGTCATGTTTGGCATCCCTTTTACTGTATGTGCGAGTCAGAGAGAGGTGTCATTCCCTGGGTCCCTACAGTGTCAGTGTATGTGCTACACTTTGTCTCTTTCCCAAGGTCTGGGCATACTGGGCATGTCTCCTTCTGCCTACATGGGCAGGCTCAGGTGGTTCCTCCTCTGAGTCCCTCTGTGCCTGTGATGTCCTTGGCAATGGTGGGGGGCTTTGTGGCCTTGTCTCATGCTGTTTCTCTTGCAGCTGTTTCCACAGGATCATATTGTGCAGCATGGCACATACTATGAACATTTGAGTACATGTAGCTGGAGAGTACTACGAGGCTTCACCAGATATGTCCAGGCAGCGGAACCGTGACTTGAGCATCCCAAACACATGCTCTGTTATGATTCTGGTTTGTGTGTGTGCCTCATTATGGACTTCTTGATCAGGTGGGTGTACATTTCTGAGGGGTGTCATCAGCCATGGCTCCAGTGCATAGCCAGCATCCCCCATTAGGTGGCCATATGGGATGTTCCCACTGGCAAATGACTGATACAGCTGTGTCATATGCCAGATGTGGGATTCGTGATAGCTTCCAGGGCTGCCAGCACACACATTCAAGATAATGACCTGGGCATTGCACATGACGTGACAGTTGATGGAGGGGAAGCCCTTGCGGTTTATGCAGACCCTATCCCCCTCACCGGGTGGTGCTTTGATTTGTATGTGTGTGCAATTTATAGCACCCAATACCTCTGGGTATTCTGCTATTTGGTGGAAGAGAAGCATACTGCTGGTCAATGCCTCATGGGTGATGGGGAAATATATGTGCACACCGGCATGTGCTGACATGGCATCCAGGAACTGGTGGAGTACATGTAAAATAAATAAGATGTTGGTGACACACGGCTGCCAATAATGCACATTTATTAACAAACAGAAAAAGTAAGCGCTTTCACGGATCAACTCCGCTTCCTCAGACTAATAGAAAAAACTGTGAAAACACTTTTTTATGCAATTCAAATATAACTGTTGCCAATCAGAATGAAGCATTAATTAAAACATTCAGCATTGTCTCTCTTAAAGGCATATACTTAATTCTATAATGCAGGATATAAATTAATGCTAAAATATATACATTGCAACATAAAATGTTTAAAAAATGTATAAAAACATTTAAAAAAACATTAACCTTGGACAATAATGTTAAAATTCAATGATATAAATATACATAAAATAAAATTGATAAAATTATTTAATATTTCAATACTATAAAAAGAACTACATTGTGTTTAATGTTTCAGACTTCTATTCCTCAGAAATAGTTTCAAGGACACCATATTATTCATTCCTGGTGGCTTATCTGCTTGAAGTCTGATAATCCATTTCTGTTCTATCATCTCGGTATAATTTTTAAAATTACTCCCTCTCACATTCTCATAAGTCTTCTGTAATACAAAGAACTTAAACTTATGTAAAGGGCCATAACTCTTAACATGCATAGCTAGTGCATTATTTTCTTTCATGTTGTTGATATCTTTGATAGGCTCTAGAATTATGTCTTTGAACGGACAATTGGTTTTACCTATGTAAAAGACAAAACATACTGTGCAGAAGCTAAAATATATAACATTATTGGTGTGACAGTCCGCATAGAATGTAGCCCCAAAGTTAAAGCCTGTAATAGGATGTACAAACCTCTCACCAACAAAAATTTAGGTACAAGCTGTACACCTCCTACAAATATAGGTGCCTAATCTATCTGATGTTTGTTTTTTATGTGTCTCTACACCTCTGTGGCATAGCTGTTTTTTAAGTGATTTGTTCCTTTTGAAAGAAAAAAGAGGTGTATCATTAATTGTCTCTCTAATTCTTTGACCATGTAGCGAATCCCCCAATTGCTCTTGATAATCTCACATACTGAGGAAATATTGGTCAAATAAGTTAGAGACATGTAAATGTTGGTATCAACTCCCTTAAATTATCTGAGCATGAAGTCTCAGTGTTTACTTGAGTGTGCATTGTCGATGTTTCTTTATTGTTATTGTAATATGATCTGCATCTATCTGGTCTATTATTCCATGCCTCTCTTATAGAGTTGTCTATATCATGTGCTCTATAGCCTCTCTCAATGAATTCTTCTTTCAGTCATAGTAGTGCCTCATTCAATAGTCTATCATCATTGTAAATCCGCATGATTCGAAAAATCTGCCCTTTTAATACATTCCTTTTAGTGTGTGTAGGATGCATACTTTTATAATGTAAGAGATTGTTTTTCCTTACTGGTTTCCTATAAAGTGAAGTAGTCACTACATATAAATCATCTCTTTTTACACAGTGAGTCCATCAAATGGTATAAGAGATTTGTGGACGATATTTTCTTTTGGGGCAGGGCACCGAGGAAACATTGCTTAATTTTCTTGATTATCTAAAGACAAAGTGCATATAATGTAACTGTCAACTGCACACAACTTTGGAATTGTACATACAGGTTAGCTGCACATTAGTTGTCTGTGTAGTATGAAATACTGATGTAGTCTAGCCAATCACTGGCTGACCACAAAAGGCACAGTTATGAAGTAATGAGAGACTGCCTATGTCCCTGCACAAGGCAGTATAAGGGGAATGTCCCAGTTATATCTGTGAGTCAGCTGCAAGTAGCTTCCATATCACATATGCACTCAGCTCATCCCACCATCAGCCACAGGTTTATCACAGGTCATATCCCAGCTGTTTGGAATGAGTACAGTATGACCCCACTTCTGTATGGGAATACTCACAGAATGCAGCATGCTGAAGAGCTGTCCTATGCAGGTGTGTCCCTAGCTGTAAGCAGCACTCTGCCTGCATCCAGACCAATGGATCAATATGGACAGGAACTATTGCCATTAACACCTTGCACACTTACCCTGTCATCCCTGGGGAATCCACTGGCTCACAGCCTGGGAATGTAGGAGTGACAGAAAGCAGTGGCCTGCTACAGATGGCCTACATCACTACCAAATGGCCTACAGTCCTTTGTCAAAGGCTTGTGCCTCACCTGTAGTGGCAATGTATGGTATCTCATGAGATCACAACTAACAACCTAACACAGTCAACAGAACACAAATGCAAGGCAATGTTGACAAATCCCAGTAGCCTGCCCCCCATGTCCCACTGCATGAACTATGGACCAATCCATAAATCCCACTGGGATGAAGGGTCAACTATAGGAATACTTCTCAGATATTGCTCGCATAATGTTAGGAAGAGGATAGAATAACAGAGTGGGGGGTGTAGATGCATGGACATCATGGAGTGTGTGAAGTCTGAAACTCTGATGTGTGCCCATACTACCCCTGCCTGCAAACCCAGTAATGGGTGGCTGCAAACCTGCTTGTAAACTACAATGTGAAGGGGAATGACCAGATATATGAGCCCTGCCTCTGGGTAACCTGGGTGAATCTGTACAGCTGAGAGGTATGGCCACAGCAGGATATGGCCATTCTGTTAAGTCGCTATATGTACAAGAAGGGGATCCTCAGACACCATAGTACCAAGGTGCTGGACCATTTACACAGACCCATCAGCAAGTGTCTGTAGCTACCCCTCTAGAATGGCAGAAGTGTGCAAGAATGTGTAGGCTGTGGACCACAATACTGGACTCAGCTTCATTTATCTTGTATTTCCCAGTAAATAACTGTGAGCAAATAATTATATCTGTCAGTAGTTGATGATATAATACATCACAGTGTAAAACAGTACATATGTCTGAATATCTCTGCTAACACCAGCCATGTAACACAAGCAGCACAGACAGCAATAGTTACTGTATCCCTCTATCTGTCACCCATTGTGACTCCATGTTTTTAACCTATCTACGGATATCCTGCAGAAACAGGTTTCTAGCTGTATGAGTAGAACACCAAACCCTGGAATGGAGTACAACCCTACCTGGAATGGATTCACGCACTCAGTACAGAAGGTCATACTGGGCATGCTCCTACACTTAGAAATGAAGCCCATGTTTCACAATGCAGTGGACTATACATATCTGTCATTCACAGATGTCTTTGCACACACACCAAATTGTACACCATTCATGCTTCACACACATACATTGGATAGGAATACTCACACATATCCAAGGCCAACACACTATAATATGCCAAACACACACCCACACACCCAGACACACACACACACACACACACACACACACACACACACACACACACACACACACACACACACACACACACACACACACACACACACACGCACACACACACAGATGTGGGGAAGAGAGAGACAGACAGTGGCAGAGAGAATTCCATTGCAAGGCCTGTGCCACCCACAGCACAACCAATTGGTCAATATCACATGATATGGTGATGTCAGCCACTGTACACATTCCTTTTGGTAGCCCTCAGCCGTATAGTGTCTGTGGTGCTTGTGATAATTGTGTAACACGATAGTACAAATCAGTATTCATTTAGCATTTGTATAGTCAGTCCTGTCAAATGTAAAGTTGTGTGTGACTGAGTGTGTGTGTTTCTGGAGGAATAATTTATGGCCCATTCACCCACACTGCAATTCCCATTGCCCATGTTAGCACTCCTGCTGATGTCAGTCACCTTGAAATAAACCATCGGCCAAATCTCAGCCCTATAAGCTCTGTGGAAGTCTTGATAGCTGCATAATACTGTAGTGTAGCAAATTAGTTAGGTAAGAGTTTTAATCCTGGTCCTGGCAACTGTGATAGTGTGTGTGCGTGTGTGTTGAAATGAATGATTTTGAGGCTATTCACACTCACTACACTTGCCATTCACCTACTTTAGCATGCCTGCTGATGTCAGTCACCTTGAAATAACCCTTTGGCCAAGTCTCAACCCTATAAGCTCTGTGGCACTCACGATAACTCCGTAACTGTGTGTGAGAGTGTGTGTGTCTTTGTTGACACCTGATGTTGTGGTCATTCACACTTCCTACACTTCCCTCACCCCTCCTTTAGCACTGCAACTGATGTCACTCACCTTCAAATATATCTTTGGACACCTGTTCAACATATAAGCTCTGTGGTGCTTGCAATAACTGCATAATAGTGTAGTGTAGCAAACTAGTTAGGTGGGAGTTCTAATCCTGGTTCTGGTAATTGCGATTTTGTGTGTGTGTGGAGATGAATTATTTTAAGGCCATTCACATTCAGTACACCAGACATTGGCCTACTTTAGCATGCCTGCTGATGTCAGTCACCTTGAAATAATCCTTTGGCCAAATTTCAGCCTTATAAGCTCCATGGCACTCGTGATAACTGCGTAATACTGTAGTGTAGCAAACTAGTGAGGTAGGAGTTCTAATCCTGCTCCTGGTAACTGTGATAATGTTTGTGTGTGTATGCAGAGATGAATGATTTTGAGGTCATGCATGCCACTACACCTGCCATTGGCCTACTTTAGCACACATGTTGATGTCAGTCACCTTGAAATAACTGTTTGGCCAAGTCTCAGCCCTATAAGCTCCATGGCGCTCATAATACTGTGGTGTAGGAAATTAATTAGGTAGGAGTTCTAATCCTGGTCCTGGCAACTGTGATAATTTGTGTGTGCGTCTTTGTTTACACCTGATTTTATGGTCATTCATACTTCCTACACTTTCCTCTCCCCTCCTTTAGCACTGCAGCTGATGTCACTCACCTTTAAAGATACCTTTCGACAGCTCCTCGACATATAAGCTCCATGGCGCCTGCAATAACTGTGTAACACTGTAGTATCAATACATAGCTAGGTAGGGATTTGAAACACAGTACTGGCAAGTGTGTGTGTGTGTGTGTGTGTGTGTGTGTGTGTGTGTGTGTGTGTGTGTGTGTATGTGTGTGTCAGCAGTATCCCGCGTAGGTGTTGGTGTGACTGTGTAATAACGGGATTCATTGCAGGTTGGGTTTTACTACATTTTCATATTGAGGACCCATATGTGCCAATGTCACATTACAAGGCCAACAGTTGTCAAACATCATAGAGGTTGTTGTAGACAGTCCACAGCCATAAATGTATATACAGGCAACCATTATAATACCCAGAGATCTCTCTCCACCTAGGATCATAGACAAACATGCTTGGCTCTTTCTCTCATCCTTTCTTTCTTTCCTTCTCTCTCTCTCTCTCTCTCTCTCTCCCCATCTCTAGTAGATGTGGAAAAATGCATCTGTTTTGCATAGGCAGGAGCTTAATATTGGTAGGTAATGCTCATGATCAGCTGATGGCCTGTGCATGAATTGGAGTCCTCCACGTGCTAATTGCATGTGGAACAGCTGTGGTATCATTCCTATAGCCAATTGCATCGAAACACACTCCTATAATTAAGCATTACAAGTGAGTGTTGGCCCATCACCTTCACTGTGAGCAGAACTTCATGTGGGTGTGTGACAAACAGCATCACAGAGGGTAGTTGGAAATACCTCTTACAACAAACACTGTGAAGACAAGCCAACAAACTGGAGGGTGATGTTCTAGACATTGGGACAGAAAGTAAGTATTGCTGTTGTACATTTGAAGTAATGTTGGTTTAACAGGGTTTGTGTGGATATGGCTGTTCTGCATGATTTAAAGTCTGGCATGACAGTGTTATGTGGTTGAGAAAACTCTCACTTCTAGGGCTGTCTGCAGACTGGCCAGAGTTTGGAGTCTTAGATTTGGTGTGTTACTCACACATGTTCTGTCTTTATAAATGTAGTAGCATACTCTGATGATTGTAGTCAGTAAATGGTAACATCCATGTGAGTTACTAACTTCATATCCCTCAGATGAGATATGTCACAACAAACCCTGTTACACCAGCAATGTTTTCAGTTTATAACTGCAATATGTCAATATTGGCCCTGTGTCTCTGCCTCTGTCCCCCAAGCCTGTCATCCTTTGTTTATATGTCATGCAGTAAGAGGTGGATTTGTACAGTATACCATTATTTACTGACATAATTCCTGATATCAAGCCAGTGATATATCAGACTGCCAGACATTTAACGTATAGGAGGCCTAATATCTGAGGACAAAACTTGGACATTCTGTTGTAGTCTTTACAGTAGTGAGGTCTGTGTACTTCTGGTGATTGTTAATATAGTGCCTGTATAATGTAGCCATGTATTGTGATTATGTTATTTGGCCTGTGTACAAACTAGGTAGATGTCAGTGTTCTTGGTCCTTTTCTATCCGACGTTGCATGCTGCTCCAGTTTGTGATACACTATCAGCCTGTATGTTTGTAGGGCCAGACTGAGACATGTCCCATACCACAGTCAGGCATCAGACTACATTTTGAAGTGGAACAATATATGTAGGGTTAGTCTGTGAGTGCCAAACATGATGATGACTATTGTTCACACAGGCCATATACTGTACTATTACTTAGGCTTATCATTATGTGACTGCGTTGAGACTGGTTGTGGGTATGCACTTTCACACTGGTGTCTGTTACTCTGTGCTGTTACATGCTTGTAGTGCCTGCAATATTTGCAATTACATGTGTATTCCCACATAGGTAATTCGGGTTAGTGTTGTGGCAGTCTGCCTGTAGTGTAGACAGTGCTTGGTGACATGCCTAGCAACTCAGTGTATTTACCATGGTGTGATGTTATGTCCAGATATTTGTCAGATGTACTGTTGCCTGGCCACCATACGTGTTGTGTATTTCTGACAAAGCAGTGGGCTGCTGTGAAGATGTATGTCACTAACTAGTGGGAAGTATGTGGCTTGGGACTTCAGCTCCTCCAGTTAATATGTGTTAGGACAGATAGGAGGGTGTGAATGCATCAACTGTGTGAGCTTATCTAGTCCAGTATATGTGATACCCCCATTTTCATGGCCTTAAACATCCCCTTTGTCGGGCTTGTTCCACATTACTTGTACTAAGGAGTTCTGTGTATACCTCCTGACTGATCAGATTGTTTCAGACTGCCCATGTTTATTGTGTATATTTCTTCTGTATTCCACAGGATAATTACTGTGATTTGTGTGGTACTTTACTATGATGATTTTATGATGTCTGTCAGTAATTGATGGCGTATATGTCAGTTTCAGAAGAGCATTCCTTCACAACAAGTATGTTGGCACAACCCCTGTAACTGTAGCACCATTCTACATTTACAACTGCAATACATACATTATGTTCCCTTGCACTAAGAGGTTGAGAGTTATGGTGCTGAGGTATGACTCCAATACATGTCATGGGCATATGTTATATATATATATATATATATATATATATATATATATATATATATATAGAGAGAGAGAGAGAGAGAGGGAGATATGTATATATACATATCTATATATATATATATATATATATATATATATATATATATATATATATATAAAAAACATATATATATATATATATATAAATATATATATATGTGTGTGTGTCTGTGTGTGTGTGTGTGTGTGTGTGTGTGTGTGTGTGTGTGTATATATATATATATATATATATATATATATATATATATATATATATCTACAGAGATATGGAAGTAAATACCAATATATGTATATATATATATATATATATATATATATATATATACATATGTGTATATATATATATATATATATATATATATATATATATATATATATATATATATATATATATATATATATATATATATATATGTATATATATATATATATATATATATATATATATATATATATATATATATATATAGCCTTTTATGTGTAAGCATAAGTATTGTATATACCTTCTCAAATGTATCCCACCATATTAATTTGAAATGTGTATATTTACATATAAGAACATGACTGATTCAACAATATTTTCACTTAAAAGTACTAAACAATTGTAGTAGTCAAAGCAATTGTTCACTACTATTCAGTATGTGTACTGAATGATATATCTGAAAAAACAACAGACATTCTCATGACTTAGTGGTTAAGTGCTGTAACGCTAGTGTATAGGGTCCTGGGTTCAAGACCTGCGTGGGCTATTTATTTTGTTGCTGGGCAGAACAAGGGCTAATGGTGACAGGGTGATTAAGGCACTTTAAAGCAGCTTTAAATGGGTTTTTGTGGGTTTGCATGAAGTTAAGTGCTGCTAACATACGGTTAAACGAATAGGCACTTACATCGTGTAGGCTTCACTTACCAGTGTGCAAATCTGCTTAGCATTTACATTTAAGCAATGCTTACACCTGCTAAGCATAGATCAGACCTGGTAACCAGTGATCACTTTCCAGTCTGATAAAATAGCAGGGTAATGACATCTTTAATAAGTGTATTTCATTTTCTGTACATAACATGCTTCTGTGTGCTGTCATTACAGTTGCAAGGGGTGTGAGTATACTGTATGGAACACCTGGATATACATGGGTAGTACCACAGTCTTTTCTCTTTGGATTTTTTTCATACATGGGTAGTATTCCAGGTTATATGCAGTCACACTTGCATGTTACACCAGCTACAATGCACTGTTTGACAGAAATAATTTAACACATATTGTATCATTATGTTAGTACTTTTAACAGTGCTTTTTCAAGTAAAAGTAGATTGCAGATTGTAATACTGGAACCATACACCCCTGCATGCAAAGCTGGACTCTGAATGCTGAGTATCTTGTTCTTGGGTTTGAGCTGTATGTTAATATGTATCTCCTATTGGATATTGATCTGATATGTTGATATTAACTGTAGACTACTATTTTTTTTGGGTCTATATTATATATTTGAAGTTTCAAAACTTTGAATCCCATATGTTCGACAACATATAATCGAAGTTTGAAACTTTGAATATATAATAAAACATCAAAAAAATGAATAAAACTTACCTTAATGCTCCGAGCAGAGGGGCAAGCCCCCCTGCACCCCCACCCCCCTCTTCTAAAATATACCAATGCTGAGATCGCACTTCAGTGCAGAAAAGGGAAATTCTCCCATTCTGCACCATACAGTGCCGTTACATTTAACCTTCAAGCTTTTCAAATTTCGATCATATGGTGTCGACCATTTGAACTTTGAAAAGTTCGTTCATGTAATAGGAACCCGTTTTTTGGACATGTCATTGAGGACTTCTGTCATGTAGTAATGGCATACCTTTCAGTTTCAGATGTGTATCTTGCAAAACATTCATCCTAATGTATAACCTGTTAGCTATCTACTTAGTGTCTGTCCTCTGTACAGATGTGCAGATATCAAGTATTGCCATAGCCATACCATTATGTAGGTGCCCACATTGTATTGTGCTGTGGGCCTGGACACTGCTGCTAGTTCTGACAAATGGGACATTCCTTAATGTGGGTCTTGCCCTTTTCCTTGCCTGTGTGGGGGACATTACAGAGGCAGTGGCCAACAGATTCACATACAGTGGGTGGCAGTACATCACAGGACAGGACATGTGGAGACAGCCAACCAACATGGGGGACATATCCTCAGATTTGTGAACATATTCTATGTCATCAGTGCTGTTATACACATGGTGGATTGATAGCTTGACAAGGTTTGTGTGGACATGCATTTAGTGTGTGATGTCATGACTCACAGTGATATGTCTCAGCCATACCTCTCCACTGGCACGCTGTGCACAGACAGGCCACATATCTGCCTGTTGTGTTTTGTGTGTTCACCAGACAGATGGTATCCTTGGTAAATCAGTTGTGGACTCTACGGAATGCAGTCAGTAAATACTCACATCTATGGGTATTACTGTCATATTCCTCATAAAGGATGTTACAACAAACCCAGTGACATATGCAACTGTCTCAATGTATGACAGCAGTATTTCCAATCTACCCTTGTGTTTGTGCCTCTGCTCCCACCTAGTTAGTGAGTGGGGAATGTTATCAAAGGCTTTAGCCAGATCAATGTAGGCTGTATGTGTCACATTGCCTTCATCCACAGCTCAGGTGACTGACACCAAGAAGTTAACCAGGTGGAATGAGTAGATATGACCTACCCTTCACAAAGGTAAACTGTGTGGGATCCTGAGCCTGCAGATTCCCATATCCCTGTTTATTAGGTGCATGATGATGCATTCCATAGCTTCACATAATAGACTTGTCAGGCAGTTGAGGCAGTATTTCCCAGAGTGTGTAGTTACACCTCGTTTG